>NC_058134.1:194174963-194215241 GCF_016433145.1 Gracilinanus agilis
CTCTCTCTCTCTCTCTCTCTCTCTCTCTCTCTCTCTCTCTCTCTTTCTCTCTCTCTTTCTTTCTGTCTCTCTGTCTCTCTGTCTTGCTGCATTCATGTTAATTGTGCAAAGGCTTTTTCATGATGATGCCTTCCCGAGTGGCTGATAATCAGGGTCAGTATCTGATTGGATCTCTGACAGGTGTCTACTTGAACCTCCTTGACAGCAGAGACTGGTTTTGCTTTTCTTTGTACTTCTAATGTTTAGCACACTGTCTCACATGCAGTAAGTCCTTAAGAAATGTTTGTTGGGGCAGCTAGGTACTACAATGGATAGAGTGACATGCCTGGAGTTGGGAGGACTTGAGTTCAAATGTATCCTTAGATACTTCCTAGCTGTGCGACCCTGGGCAAGTCATTTAACCCCTGTTGCCTAGCCTTTGCCATTCTTCTGTCTTAAGAGTTGATACTAAGACAGAAGGTAAGGGCTTAAAACAAACAAATAAATGAATGTTTGTTGATTGACTAGCTGTTCTTATTAGGAGTTCTCATACATATACAATATATCCCCTTCTTAAGAGGACTGTCTGTGAGTTCAGCTTGCAAACACCTAGGCTGAGCCCCCTAACAAGCTCATGTGGAGATGACTCTAAAATACCTCCTTGACCAGATCCAGATTTAACCTAGTTCATTTAATGAAATGTTGCTCAAAATTTTTAAATGTGAAATCTTTCCATACTTAGCTCAGAGCCTTTACTTCTTAATGGTTCCCACTCTCTCAAATCATTTCCCCTTGCATTCATAAATCCAGAACTGAAGTGCGCTATGATTGTACTTTGTTGTACATAGAATAAAGTCAAAAGGAAACAAGAGCAAGTATTCTCTTAGGAAGAATTTCTCTTCCAACCATCTCTTACTCCTCCTCTTGAATCTTTCTATGATTTTTGAATTCAAACTCGGGGAATCCTGACTACATTAAACCATTACTAATGGACAGGGAAAAGGAGGAGGGATGTTTGCTCTTATCTCAGAATAAAAGACTGAAAAGGAAAAGCAAGCAAGGTGATGTTTCCCCCCAGCTCACTGGCCTTCAGGCATAATGAAGTTAGGCTGGCTGCCAGTTGCTTCTGGGCACTGTTGACTATGACTTAGATACTCACTGTCTGAGTGGGTCCCACTGCTCCAGCCAAAAAAGGCTCATAATAGCTGGGAGTCTCACCATCTTTGGCTCTCTTTCCTCCTCAGGGTTCCTTCCTGGTTATAGTTTTTGCTCAGGATCTAAGACTCCTGATGGAATTTTCTTCTTCTGATTGTACTGGCCACAGAGTCAATGACTCCTCATGTGATCCCTGCTGCCCTCCAGAATACTTGGATCAGTTTACAACTCCACCAATAATGTATTACTGTTCCTATTTTGCCACATCCCCTTCAACATTTATCTTTTTTTTTTATTGTCATACTGGATAATCTGTTAGGTGTATGGTGGTACCTTAGAGTTTTTAAAATCTGCATTTCTCTAATCAAGAGTGTTTTAGAACATTTTTACATATGATTATTGATAGCTCTGATTTCTTTATCTAAAAATTGTTTGTCTGGATCCTTTGATCATTTGTCAATTGGGGAATGACTTTTATTCTTGTAAATTTAATTTAGTTCTCTATATATTTAAGAAATGAGACTTCATTAGAGAAATCTGTTGCAAATGTTTTCCCCTAGTTTGTTGTTTCCCTTATAATCTTGGCCACATTGGTATTGTTTGTTCAAACCCGTTTAAATCTAATATAATCAGAATTATTCATTTTACCTCTTATAATGTTTTCTGTCTATTGTTTGGTCATAAATTCTTCCCTTCTCCATAGAGCTGACGGGTATACTAGTCTATGTTCCTCTAATTTGCTTATGGTATCACCCTTTATGTTCAAATCATATACCCATTTTGACTTTATCTTGGTATAGAATATGAGATTTTGGAACCTAGTTTCTGCTGTACGGTTTTCCAGTTTTCCTAGCAGTTTTTGTCAAATAATGAGTTCTTATCCCAAAAGTTGGGATCTTTAGGTTTATCAAGCATTAGTTTGCTAAGGTCATTTACAGTGTATATTATTTATTTAATCTATTCCATTGATTTGCCATTCTATTTCTTAGCCAGAACCAGATTGTTTTGATGATTACTACTTTATAGTACAGTTTGAGATCTGGTACTGCTAGGTCACTTTCCTTCACATTTTTCCCCCTCCCCCACTTAATTTCCTTAATATTCTTGACCTTTTGCTCTTCCAGATGAATTTTATTTCTAGTTCTATTAAATAATTTTTGGTAATTTTATTGTTAAATTCATTTTGATAAAATTATTATTTTTATTCTACTAGCTCAGCCTATCCATGAGCAATTAACATTTTTCCAATTGTTTAGATCTGATTTTGTGTGAAAAATGTTTTGTAACCGTGTTCACATAATTCCTGTGTTTATCTTAGCAAGTAGCTTCCCAAGTATTTTACTGCTGGACTTTGCTGGAAATATGTAGAAATGCTATTGATTCATGTGGGTTTATTATGTATCCTGCAACTTTGTTAAAGCTTATTAATTATTTCAACTACTTTTTTGGTTGATTCTCTAGGATTCTATAATTATACTATCATTTCATCTGGAAAGAGTGATTGTTTAGTTTCCTTATTTCCTATTTAAATTCCTTCAATTTCTTTTTCTTCTCTTATTGCGAAAGCTGGCATTTCTAGTACATTATTAAATAATAGTGGGCATTCTTGCTTTACCCTTGCTCTCATTTGGAAGGCTTCTAGCTTATCTCCTTTACAGATGATACTTGCTGATGGTTTAGAAACTACTTATCATTTTAAGGAAAGGCCCATTTTTTTCCTATGATTTTTAGTGTTTTTCATAGGAATGGGTGTTGTATTTTTTCAAAGAATTTTTCAGCGTTTTTTGAGATAACTGTGTGATTTTTGTTAGTTTTGTTTTTGATATGGTCAATTGTGCTGATAGTTTTCCTAATATTAGACCAATCCTATATGCTATAAATCCTACCTGGTCATAGTGGGTTTTCCTTGTGATACATTGTTATGGTCTCTTTGCTAGTATTTTATTTAATATTTTGGCATCTGTGTTCATTAAGGAAATTGCCTTACAATTTTCTTCCTGTTTTTGCTGTTCCTGGTTTAGGTATCAGCTCCACAATTGCGTCATAGAAGGAACTGGATTGGACTCTTTCTTTGCCCATTTTCCTAAGTAGTTTACATAGTCTTGGGATTAATTGTTCTTTCAATATTTGGTAGAATTCACTTGTGAATCCATCTGGCCTTGGGGATTTTCTCTTAGGGAGTTTATTGGTGACTTGCTCAATTTCTTTTTCTGAGATAGATTTATTCAAGTATTCAATTTCTCCTTTTGTTAATCTGGGTAATTTGTATTTTTGTAAATATTCATCCATTTCATTTAGATTGTCAGATTTTATTTGCATATGATTGAGCAAAATAATTCCTGATTAATTTCCTCTTCATTGATGGAGCTCTGGAATTTGACAATAATACTCCTGGGCAGGGGTTGGCAACGTATGGCTCTAGAGCCATATCTGGCTCTTTTGAGGGCCAGATACTGCTCTTTCTGCAGGAGCCATAAAGTCAATTTTTTTTTCAGGCACTGTTACAGGAGAACACACTGTGAGCACTGTATGGTTCTCATGAAATTACATTTTAAAAAATGTGGTGTTTATGGCTCTCACAGCCAAAAAGGTTGCCGACCCCTGCTCCTGGGAGTTGTCATTTGGGGATTTATTTCAAGAGGTGATCAGTGGATCCTTTCAATTTCTATTTTACCCTTTTGTTAAAGAATATCAGGGCAGTTTTCTTTTTTTTAAAATGTTCTTAATTTTTTTTATTTTAAACATTTATTAATATTTATATTTTAGAAAAGTTATCATGGTTACATGATTTACTTTCCCCTTCACCCCCTGACCTCCCCCCTCCCCTGGCCGATATGCATTTCCACTGGTTTTAACATGTGTCATTAATCAAGACCTATTTCCAAATTGTTGATAGTTGCATTGGTGTGGTAGTTTCGAGTCCAAATCCTCAATCATGTCCACCCCAACCCATGCGTTCAAGCAGTTGTTTTTCTTATATGTTTCCTCTCCTGCTGTTCTTCCTCTGAATGTGGGTAGCATTCTTTTCCATGAATCCCTCAGAATTGTCCTGGGTCATTGCATTGCTGCTAGTACAGAAGTCCATTACATTCTATTTTACCACAGTATATCAGTCTCTGTGTACAATGTTCTCCTGGATCTGCTCCTTTCCTGGAGGTCTTTCCAATTCACATAGAATTCCTCCAGTTTATTATTCCTTTTAGCACAATAGTATTCCATCACCCGCATATACCACAATTTGTTCAGCCATTCCCCAATTGATGGGCATGCCCTCATTTTCCAGTTTTTTGCCACCACAAAAAGCGCGGCTATAAATATTTTCGTACAAGTCTGTTTATCTATGATCTCTTTGGGGTACAATCCCAACAATGGTATGGCTGGATCAAAGGGCAGGCATTCTTTTATAGCCCTTTGAGCATAGATCCAAATTGCCATCCAGAATGGTTGGATCAGTTCACAATTCCACAGCAATGCATTAATGTCCCAATTTTGCCATATCCCCTCCAACATTCATTACTCTCCCCTTCTTTCATTTTAGCCATTCTGCTAGGTATGAGGTGATACCTCAGAGTTGTTTTGATTTGCAGTTCTCTAATTATTAGAGATTTAGAACACTTTCTCATGTGCTTATTGATAGTTTTGATTTCTTTACCTGAAAATTGCCTATTCATGTCTTTTGCCCATTTATCAATTGGGGAATGGCTTGATTTTTTATACAATTGATTTAACTCCTTATATATCTGAGTAATTAGACCCTTGTCAGAGTTTTTTGTTATAAAGATTTTTTCCCAATTTGTTGTTTCCCTTCTGATCTTGGCTACATTGTCTTGTTTTTAGTTTTATATAATCAAAATAATTTATTTTACATTTTGTAATTTTCTCTAACTCTTGCTTGTTTTTTTTTAAATTTTAAACATTTATTAATATTCATTTTTAACATGGTTACATGATTCATGCTCCTACTTTCCCCTTCACCCCCCCGCATTCCTCCCACCCATGGCCGACACACATTTCCACTGGTTTTATCATGTGTCCTTGATCAAGACCTATTTCCAAATTGTTGGTAGTTGCATTGGTGTGGTAGTTTCGAGTCCAAATCCTCAATCATGTCCACCCCAACCCATGCGTTCAAGCAGTTGTTTTTCTTATATGTTTCCTTTCCTGCAGTCCTTCCTCTGAATGTGGGTAGCGTTCTTTACCATAAATCCCTCAGAATTGTCCTGGGTCATTGCATTGCTGCTGGTACAGAGGTCCATTACATTCTATTTTGCCATAGTATATCAGTCTCTGTGTACAGTGTTCTTCTGGCTCTGCTCCTTTCACTCTGCATCAGTTCCTGGAGGTCTTTCCAGTTTACCTGGAACTTCTCCAGTTTGTTATTCTTTTAGCACAATAGTATTCCATCACAAGCATATACCACTCTTGCTTGGTTTTAAAATCTTTTCTTTCCCAGAGATCTGACAAGTATACTATTCTGTGTTCACTTAACTTATTTATAGTTTCCCTCTTTCAAGTCATTCACCCATTCTGAATTTACCTTGGTGTAGGGTGTGAGATGTTGATCTAAACCTACTCTCTCCCATATTGTTTTCCAAATTTCCCAACAGTTTTTGTCAAATAGTGGATTTTTGTCCCCAAAATTGGGCTCTTTGGGTTTATCATATACTGTCTTGCTGATGTCACTTACCCCAAGTCTATTCCACTGATCCTCCCTTCTATCTCTTAGCCAGTCCCATATTGATTTAATGACTGCTGATTTATAGTATAGTTTAATATCTGGTACTGCTAGGCCCCCTTCCTTCACATTTTTTTCATTATTTCCCTTGATATTCTTGATCTTTTGTTATTCCAAATGAGCTTTGTTATAGTTTTTCCTAACTCAGTGAAAAAGTTTTTTGGTAGTTTGATAGGTATGGCACTAAATAGGTAAATTAATTTGGGTAGAATGGTCATTTTTATTATGTTAGCTCGTCCTACCCATGAGCAATCAATATTTTTCCAATTGTTTAGATCTAGTTTTAATCATTTGGAAAGTGTTTTGTAGTTGTTTTCGTATAATTCCTGTGTTTGTTTTGGTAGATAGATTCCTAAGTATTTTATATTATCTAGGGTGATTTTAAATGGTGTTTCTCTTTCTACCTCTTGCTGCTGTGATATGTTGGAAATATATAGAAATGCTGATGATTTATGTGCATTTATTTTGTATCCTGCAATTTTGCTGAAGTTGTTGACTATTTCTACAAGCTTCTTAGTTGATTCTCTAGGATTTTTTAAGTAGACCATCATATCTTCTGCAAAGAGTGATAGCTTAGTCTCCTCCTTGCCTATTTTGATACCTTCAATTTCTTTTTCTTCTCTAATTGCTACTGCTAGTGTTTCTAGTACAATGTTAAATAATAGAGGAGATAATGGGCATCCTTGTTTCACTCCTGATCTTATTGGAAAGGCTTCTAATTTATCCCCATTGCATATGATGCTTGTTGATGGTTTTAGGTATATACTGTTTATTGTTTTTAGGAAAGGACCTTCTATTCCTATACTTTCCAGTGTTTTCAATAGGAATGGGTGCTGTATTTTGTCAAAGGCTTTTTTAGCATCTATTGAGATAATCATGTGATTTTTGTTTGTTAGTTTGTTGATATGGTCAATTATGTGGATAGTTTTCCTAATGTTGAACCATCCTTGCATTCCTGGTATAAATCCCACCTGATCATAGTGGATGATCCTCTTGATCACTTGCTGGAGTCTCTTTGCTAGTATTCTATTTAGGATTTTTGCATCTATGTTCCTTAGGGAGATTGGTCTATAGTTTTCTTTCTCTGTTTTTGATCTACCTGGCTTTGGAATCAGTACCATATTTGTGTCATAAAAAGAATTTGGTAGGACTCCTTCTTTGCTTATTATATCAAATAATTTGTGTAGTATTGGGATTAGTTGTTCTTTGAATGTCTGATAGAATTCACTTGTGAATCCATCAGGGCCTGGCGATTTTTTCTTAGGGAGTTCTCTGATGGCTTGTTCAATTTCTTTTTCTGATATGGGATTATTTAGGTATTCTATTTCTTCTGCTGTTAATCTAGGCAATTTATATTTTTGTAAATATTCATCCATATCTCTTAGATTGCTATATTTATTGCCACATAATTGGGAGAAATAGTTTTTAATGATTGCCTTAATTTCCCCTTCATTAGAGGTGAGGTCTCCCTTTTCATCTATGATACCAGGGCAGTTTTCTTTGATAATTTCTTGCAATATGATATCTAGATTATTTTTTTGATCATAGTTTTCAGGTAGTCCAATATTTTTTAAATTGTCTCTCCTGGATCTATTTTTGAGGTCAATTATTTTTCCAATGAGATATTTCATGTTTTCTTCTATTTTTTCAATCTTTTGATTTTCTTTTATTGTTTCTTGATGTGCCATAAAGTCATTGACTTTTACTTGTCCAATTCTAAATTTTAAGAAATTATTTTCTTCCATGAGCTTTTGATCCTCCTTTTCCTTTTGGCCAATTCTACTTTTTATGGAATTCTTTTCTTTATTGGATTTTTGTTTGTCTTTTTTCCATTTGGTCAATTCTATTTTGTATTGCCTTTTCTTTTCTCCATTTTTCCTCTACCCCTCTTTTTTTGATTTTTGAAAAATTTTTGAGCTCTCCCAGAGCTTGAGTCCAATTCACATTTTTCTTTGAAGTTTTGCAATAGCTGCTTTGATTTCACCCTCCCTCTTTGAGCTTGTGACTTGCTCTTCTTCGTCTCTATAATCATTTTCTATGTTGAGGTACTTTTTTTTTTATGTTTGCTCATTTTCTCAGTCTTTTTCTTGACTTTTATTTTTTTATTTTTTTAAATTTATTTTTAATTAATTTATTTTTTAAATCCCTACCTTCCATCTTGGAGTCAATACTGTGTATTGGCTCCAAGGCAGAAGAGTGGTAAGGGTAGGCAATGGGGGTCAAGTGACTTGCCCAGGGTCACACAGCTGAGAAGTGGCTGAGGCCAGATTTGAACCTAGGACCTCCCGTCTCTAGGCCTGACTCTCATTCCACTGAGCTACCCAGCTGCCCCCTTTGACTTTTATTTTTATCTTAAAGGTGGGGTCTGTCCTCAGGGCAGAGCGGGCACTCTCTTAAACTTTAGTTTTTCCTTGTTGGTCTCCTCAGCTCTAGTTGTGGGTTTCTGCAAACTTTAATTTTTCTAAGGTAGTATGATGACCTATGGGCTATAAGCTCTGAAAGACACCTCTCACTGCTATTTCAATCTTCTCAGGGTCTGCTAGTGATTTTCAGGGCTCAGAGCACTGTTAGTTATCTTGTGCTGGGGCACAGGACCCAACTTGGTCTTGGGCAGGGGCTCTGGGTCTCACTGTAGGTTACACTGGCTAGGCACACTGCGGGCTGCCTTGTGTTAGGGTTCAGATCCTCATTGAAGACTTGGGTAGGGGCTTCTCTTGCAAGGGGTTGGTACACCAAGGACTTCCTTGGGCTGGGGCTTGGGGCCTCTTACCCTGGGCTTGGGCAGGGGTTGGGGCCTTACTGTGGGTTTACAATGGCCAGACACATTGTGAACTGTCTTGCACAGGGGGTTGGGGCCACACTGAAGGCTTGCACAGTGGCTCTGGGTCTTTCTTTAAGGCTTGAACTGGCCAGGTGCACCACCAACTACTTTGCGCTAGGGCTTGGGACCTCACTGTAGGCTTGTGTTAGGGCTTGGCACTTCAAGGGGTGGGTGTGAGGTGACTGCTGTTGGCTTAGGCAGGGTCTTTGGATCTTGAAGTTGATTTGGGTCCAAGTTTAGAACCTGGAGCAGTAGGGGTTGGGGGTGAAAGGCTTGCTCTTGGCCGATGTTGGTACTTCTTGACAAGCTGTGTGGCCTTGCTATGAGCTATGTTCCTTCTTATCTCAGTGAAAGAGACCATCTCTGTCTACCTTCCAAGTTGTTTTCTACAGCATAATTGCTTCATTCCATCCCCTTGTCCATTCTGTCACTCCAGTATTTGTTTTGAAGCATTATTTTAAAGTTGGTTAGAGAAGATATTCAGAGAGGTTTGAGCTTTCTGTGTCTTTCTACCCCACCATCTTGGACATACCTCTTCCAAGTTTCCCTTGCTTTTCTTGACTTTTTATAGTTTTACATGAATTTTGTTTTTTATTTTGTCTAATTCTCAAGCATCTCTTTGGTAATTTTATTGGTATAGCTCTATATGTAGGATAACTTTTATAGCATAATACATAGTTATTTTTACAAACATTGCTTCATAGTTATATTTATTTAAGTTCTTTATGTGTCTTGGTAGGTTAATCCACAGATCTGTATTGTTCTGTTATCTTATGTGGAATTTCTCTTCCTATTTCTTAAATTCTATTTCAGATAATAACAATACATTAAATATTTGGGAATTAACTGGTTTGAGTTTTGGTCATAGTATGTAGAAAAACTCATGAAACCTATGGAATTTTTTATATCCTGTAACTTAACTGAAGCTATCACTTATCTCAATTTTTTAATTTATAAAAATTTTATTACTATATTTTACTATTTTATTACTTTCATTTCCTAATATTCCCCTCTTTCCTTCTTGCTCAGTGAGCCACTCTTTCAACAACGAAGAATAAAAGAGAAAGGGAGAACAGTTTAGCCAAACTAACCAACACATTAACTAAGTCTGACAGTATATACAATATTCGTCTCACTAGTATACACTGATAAGTGAATATAAAGCAGTACAAAATGATTTTAATTGTTACAGAGCACGGTGGAGATAAAAGATTTCATTTAGGACATAGTTCCCCAGTTGTGCTTTGAATTTGAAGTAAGGTATTCTAAAAGGCAGAAGTGAGGAGGGAGTGCTATCCAAAAACATGGTGAATAGCTTGTTATATATGGGTAATAGCTCACATTAAATAGTTAATTTAATGGGAAAGGTAAGTATAAGAAGTGGCACAATAAGAGAGAAGAGTGGGAAGGTAGATGAGAGCCAGATTATAAATGTAAGATGAACAATTTTGTGTTTTATCATAGAGACATTATGGATCTAGTGCTGTTTTTTTTTTTTTTTGAGTACAGGAATGAAATGGTCAAATCTGTATTTTAGGAACATAATTTTGTCAGTTTTGTGGAGGATAGATTGGAAAGAGGAGAGAAGGGAAGTGGGGAGACCAATGAGGTACCCAATGAAATAGTCCAAATTAGAGGTGATGAGGAACTGAAATAGATTCAGAGCTATATATGAAGAAGAAGAAGAAGAAGAAGAAGAAGAAGAAGAAGAAGAAGAAGAAGAGAGCAAGATGTAGTGGAGGTAGGATTAACAAGATTTGGAAAATTGCTGCCAATCTCTTCAGTTTTCTTAGGCCAGAAAAATGTCTCACTCCAACCTTTTGCTGACTTTGGTGCTCTAAAATTTTATTTGAGGTGTTATTTTAAAGTTAGTAGAGTTCAGCTTGAGAGTTCAGCTGCATGGCTGCCCCCGATTCACTGTCTTGACTGTTTCCTTTTGAATGATTTCCTTGCATTATCGATATTCAAATTATTATTTTTGACTTGTCACCTCTTTCTGGAGACTTGTTATTCTTAAATTGTCTCTATGCATCCTGTCTTCAAAATTAATATCATATTTGCCACAGCAGATTTGTTTTCTATTTTGCCCATTATTTCAGCTGTTAAAGCTATAAATTCTGCTTTCACAATTCCTATTTTTCTTTTACATGATTGAGGAACATCATTTTACAGTTCTGTACTCTCTCAGGAATCCATAGGGTCTTTTGCCTCATCAGGGACTGATTAATTTTCCTTTGTCTTATATTTATTCATAGATGTTTGGACTCATTTAATGGATCTAGAATACATATTCTCTCTTCTCATTAATACCTCTTTCCTGTCGGTTTATATGCTTATGCTCAATGAGTTTTCTCCCACCTGAGATCTTTGTTAATTTCAGTCTTTCCCCTTTATATTTCTTTTCTTACTTTTTGACACCTTTCCCTTTGATGACCATTTCCCCAGGGGCTGGACCACAAAGCTGTTTCAGGCTCCTCTGGACAATTTTCACATTCATTGGCTTTGATCTTTGTGATTTCTGGGGGAAACTAAACTGCTCCAGCTGGATATCAGTTCCTTTTGCTTTAGGTCTGGCTGGGAACTGGTCCCAGTTTCCTTTCTTCCTCTGAGTACAGCACAGAGCTCTGTCACTTTGCGGTCCCAGCCAGGGTAAGTTTCTGTCTTGGTTTTCTGTGGTGCAGGAAAGATGAGTGGTAGAATTGACTCCTGTTCAAATCCATAGATTGGCTTGGGTATCCCTGCCTGAATTTGGTAGATGGTAGGGGAGAGGGCGCTGAGTGATTAGACTTGTCTGGGTTTAGTTCATTGTGTTTTTTACCTCCTTAGAGTTCTTAGCAACTTAGATTATGGAGACAGCTGAAATTGTTTTGTTTCTTGTAATGATTCCTATTTTTGGAGAGATTGGATTTCAGGCTTTTAGGTCTCTATCTTGTTGGTCATGTTAATTTTTATATTTTAATTAACAAAAAATGTTTTCTTTTTTCCTCCCTACCTCCCATTAGGAGAAAAAAGAAAAACAAAACTCATTAGGTCAAAACTAAATTAACCTTCATACGTTTCCTTACAACAATCTAGCTCCTTTGCCTCTATCTTTGCAATGTCTGTCCCATATGCTGGAATAGAGTAATTCTGCCTCTTTGAATCCCTAGTTTTCCTCAAGATTCAGCATGAGCTCCAGCTTTTTACAAGATGTCTTTTCTGATACCAAATTAGCCTGAATCTAGTGCCATGTTTTTCCTCCCCAATACGTACCTTTGAAAGTCGCCTTTGCACTATATCCAAGTACTTCCAGCTTTGAAACCATAAGTTGTGTACTGTGTGCCTTAGCATACTAAAAAGCATGGCTATCTCCTGGGGCAGATGGGAAATGCTGTTCAAATGCCTGTTTGTTTTGATATTCCCTCAAATGTCACCATTAATACTAAAGGTGCCAAATCAGTGTTGATTAAAACTAATGGAAATGAGAAAACTAGAATGACAGTGATCCTTGCAGTCACAGCTGATGGGCGAAAACCGATTCCTTACATAATTTTAAGGTGTAAAACATTATCTAAGGAAAAGTTACTACCATCAGGAGTGATCTTTTGTGTGCAGGAAAAGGGATGGATGAATTAAAAACTTGTGTTAGATTGGTTGAAGGTGGTCTGGGGAGGGCGTCTGGGTACCTTACTTCATCAGAGAGGAATGTTCATACACAGAGGTATTTAAGGGTCACCTGACTGAAAACATGAAAATGAGAATTACTGAAAAGCACAGGGACCTATAGTTGTTATTCCAAGAGGAATGACATCGCAATTACAAGTGTTAGATGTAGAAATTACTCGAAAAAACTTCAAATATAAAGTGCTGCATTATTCATGAGTTAAGAGAATGTTGTAATTTAAAAGGGGAAAATAAAATGGGTATTTCCTCTTTCTGAGTTATCCTTCAAAATACTTGGGATCACACTATATATATATATATATATATATAGTGTGATCCCAAGTATTTTGATCCCAAGTATATATATATGGGTTATATTATATTTGGGCTAATATGGTACTCCAGCTGCTAATGTCTTCCTCCCTTAATCCCCTGGAATCTACTATATATTTTGTTTTAGAAGTTTATTAAAATTTTTTTTCACTTGAAAATAAACTCTCTTGCTCTTTCACATCCACTCCTATGTGGAAAAATAAAACCCATGCAGCAAATACAGTCAAATAAAGCAAATTTTCATAGCCTCAAAATACAGGGCATCCTAAATATCTTGGTTTGGTTTTTAATCCTTACTAGTTTTAATTGCTTAAAACCATGTTAAAACTTTTGGGACATCCTATTTATGGCTCATTTTCAACCTTAATTCCATCACCTCTCTTTCAGGGAGTAGGCATCACAATTCATCAGTGGTCATCTGGAACTGTTGTTCAGAGTTCTAAGGTTTTCAAAGTTGGCTGACTTTACAATGTCATATAAATTTTTCTCTTGGGTTTGCTTTTTTCACCCTGTATTAGTTCCTACAAATCTTCCAATGTTTCTCTGAAATCATCCCCTTCATCATTTCTTATAGTAAAATAGTACTCCATCACATTTTTATAATTTGTTTAGCCACTTCTCATTCAAAGGATACCTCTTTAGTTTCCTGTTCTTTGACACCACAAAAAGAGCTGCTATAAATATTTTTGTACATAGGTACCCTCTTTTCTCTCTCTCTTTTTAAAAATCTCTTTAAGGTATGGGTCGAGAGAATGCTTTGCTAGGTGAAAGGGCATGTATTAGTGATCTTTTTTGTGGCACAGTCCCAAATTACTTTCCTGAATGGCTGGACCAATTTACAATTCCATTTCATTAGTTCCACATTCATTCCATTGTCCTAATTCATTAGTTTCTTTCCTTTGTACATGTTTTTATTGAAAAAAAATTTTACAGAGGATTTCTTGGAGTATTCTCACCTTGTTCCCTTCCCCCATCCTAGCAAACTATTCATATAACAAAATTTAAAGAAAACCAGGGAGAAAAATTAGCAAAGTCAATTAATACATAGAAAGTCAGAAAATATAAGCATTGTACCACATCCATGTATGCAAAGAATTGAGGTCAGGCACCTTATCACTTCTCTTCTTTGGAACTATGTTTATTTTTTGTAATTTAAAAAATGTAAACATTCATTTTCTATAGTTTCATGGTTCTTTCCAGGTACATTATTGAAGTCATACGTATTGTCTTCTTGGCTCTTCTTACAGTAGAGCTCTGCAGAAGTTCATGCAGATCTTTCCATGCTTCTTCATATTTGTCACATGTATAATATTTCACAGCACATGCTCCGTTACATTTATGTACCACAGTGTCTTTAGTCATTCCACAATCAATGAACAACTATTTATCACTACAAAAGGGGCTATTGTAAATGTTTTGATGCATATGGAGGCTTGCTTTTAATCAATGCCTTCTTGGAGTACATATCTAATAGTAGAATCTCTGAGACAACGGATAGACACTTTCACCATATTATTTGCATGCCATTGTTTTAAAAAAGTCATATCAGTTCACAGCTCCACCAATGCACTAATGTGTTTATCTTCCCACAATTCCTACTGATGGAGGCTGGCAGTGGGCAGTGAGGGGCAGTAATAGTCATGTTTTGAAATCTTGTATTTCTCACCAGTTACAATTAGTTAAGCATCAACTGAAAATCTGTAGATTCAGCATTAGTTAAGCATAAATTGCAGCACTGATTCCCTGTAATGGATCTGTAATGTTCTATACTGGGCATCAACTTTGTGCTGCTCAGTTTTATTACTCATATTATTCTATATTTATTTTAGCTCTGAACTGTAAGACATAGTTAATTACCTATATTGGACCTCCAATGTACTGCCACCTCTGTCCCACTCCCATCCCTGAAGAAAACATTCCAGAAGGGTAGTGAGACCTCTCCCACATTAACAAATAATATGGTGGACAATGGGAGGAACATGGAACCTGTGCATGAAGGGCTCTGGCATTCCAGAAGAATCTCCCAAACCTGCACATGCTCCTCATTCCCTATGATGTACACTGTCAAACCCCCAAACATACTTCCACCTAAATTTGGCTAGGCCAATTTTCCAGGGTTTTCAGAAAAGGTAGAGACTTCCCTGGAATGGAAGATGATTAGCCCCCAGACCCTAATAAATATGCAAACCCTGATCCACTCCTCGGGTTGCTCCTCCTTTAGCTCCAGGACTGCTACTTCATCAGCCCAGCGTTATGGAGCTGCTACTCTACACCTGGCACTGCCACTCCATCACCCATTAGGCTATCTAATTAGCCCCCCAGGCTATTCCATCAGCTATTAGGCCACCCTAAACTTCTTCAAATAAATTCTTTTCTTACTTCTGGCTTGAGTCTCCCATTCTTGGGGTGAGACTCTGCTACAAACTTGGATTTTCTTCTTTTATAACACTATGACATTGACTATTCCCATCTTTTGTCATTCTTGCCAATTTGCTGGATTTGAGATGAAACTCTAGGGTTGTTTTAACTTCTATTTTATTAGGTATTTAGAGCTTTCTTTCATGTTTGTTATTAGTTTTCAATTCTTCATTGAGAACTGTTCATTTATCTCTATTGGGGAATGACTTCCTTGCACCACTGGGGGAGGCAACTTCTGTAGAGAAAGGACCAGGCATCCCTACCAACTGTAACACAGGGAAAGCAAGCAAGGCAGCCTGCAGGAGAGACAGGCACCTATAGTAGGCAAGTCAGACCATTACCACCACCACCACCACCATCACTAGCAAGTAAACACTATTTCTTCTCAGCATGAGGGAGACCCTTTAGTTAACTGAACCCAAGAGATGCTGGGTCTAATTTTTGTCACATTGTTTTCCATTTTTTCCCTCACAATTCTTGCTGAATTACAATAACTGAATCTGGGTTTATCAAATACTAGACCACTGTAGTCATTTGCTCTTACATATTGTGTGCTAAATTACCAACTTCTTTATCTTACCCTATACCAAATTGCTGATGATTATTTATGGCTTTGGATTAAATTTTTGAGATTTGGTACGGCTTGGCCCTCTTCTCACTTTTCATTAATTCCCTTCATATTCTTGTCCTTTTGTTCCTCCAGATGGATTGTTTTCAGTTCTATAAGGTAATCTTTGGTAGTTTAGTTGGTAAGGCAATGAGCAATTTAGGTAGTGTTGTCATTTTTAATATATTAGCATGGTTTACCACGAGCAATTAGTTCTTTTCCAATTATTGAGATCTTTTCATAAAGTGTTTTTTGTGTTTCTATAGTCAGTCAATACTATTCATTACACTTTTTTGGGGGTCTTTAGGAAGTGCTCCATTTTTTAACCTCAATTTGTCCCTAATTTGTTCTTTAAATTTTTTTCTTCTTTTAACCCATTCTGGAATTTATTGCTGCTATTCCATGACCTCTGGGATTCTGCAAGAGTCTCATCTGAGCTGAGTAATTTTTGTTAAATTTTCTACACACACTCAGGATACCAAACTTAGAATCAGAAGAGATTTCAGTGGCTGGGGTCCACCCCAAGCCTCTGATTTTATACATGAGAAAACTGAGATAAAAATGTTGTCACACAGCTCTAAGTGTACATGACAAGATTTGAATTCAGATCCCGTAACTCCCAGGCCAAGTTATGACTTCTCTTTGAGATTTTAGCTATATTTCCATTTTTACGATCCTTTATTTTGGCTTGTGCTTGTAACCCAGGTTTTTACTAAGGTTTTCTCTATCAAATAGCCTCTCCTCATGTCGGGGGACATGTAGAATGGCAGCGCTAGGTCCCTGCCTAAATGACTCTCTTAGGCTGGAGATTCACTACAGCTGGTTTTTTCAATCCTTTTCTATCACATACTGACCTTTCACCCCCTCTTGCCTTCATTGTACACGGAATGTTCAGCTCTCTATTCCTAATGTCACTTTCCTCTTAACCCTACTAGGCAGAATTGGCACCTGCAGCCACTTGTGTGGTGGTAGTGAGACAGACTAATTCACTGCGAATGGGTCCTTAGTCATAAGACTTACAGTCTTGAACAAAGTGAGTAATGGATTGAGGGAAGAAGCATTAAGGGGAGCTTACGCCATACTTTCTCGCTAGACCTCCTCCATTCTGTACTTGTGTTGTTAATTTGGCCAGGCTTATATCTTGATAGTTTTATCTTGCTGTCAAGGTCTTTGATTCTTTATTTTTTGGCATTTGATTATTAGTCCCCCCCCCCCCGGTTCAATTAAAGATAACCTGACACAAGGCTGGAGAAAAAGCTGGCCTTAATGCCAGAAAGACTTGGGCTCAAGTTCCACCTCTGACACATACTGCTTATGGGACCCTTGGGAAATCGGAACCTCAAAATACAGTAGACAATTCAAAAAGTTTTAGGAGAAGAACTAAACTGCATTGAGGGGAACTTTCTTCCCTGGGAGATACCTGTGCCAGTGAAAACCCAGGTCTAGTCTCCATCTCTATTCCAGCTTTATTTTACCTATGACTTTGGTGAGTCATCAATACTTCACCCAAGTCATTGATAAAAATGTCAGAACAGTAGAGGGACAAAAATAGAACCCTGAGACATTCTACTGGAGACTTACTCCAGACTGACATAAAGCCATTCATCAATACTCTTTGAATCTGGTTAGCCAATAAGTACTAAATCTACCTAAAGTGTTCTGAGGAATGTATGTATGTATGTATGTATGTATGTATGTATGTATGTATGAGGAATCTATGGATTAAAATCAAGCTAAGTCAACTTATATGATTCCACTCTGAATAAATTCTGAAAGAAGGGAAATAATTCCAATGAGGAGGAAAAAGAGTTGTCTGAAGACGCTAATGCAGATGCACTTCCCACTAACCTCATCTTATAGAGCAAATTAAAAATAAAGGGCTCAATACATAGCTGCATAATCTTGCAAAACAAATCCCCATATCATAAAATCTTACACTTAGGTTCAACCAACTTCACATATACAAGATGGTGGAGGCACGATAGACAGTTCTTAAAAAGATCTAGGTTTTTTAGTGGTCATGCAAGATATGAATCAATAGTTTGATGTGGCAGCCAAAAAACTACTGCCATCCTGAAAGACATATTCTTCTAGGAATAAAGTGATACTAATCTGGGTATACTCTGCCCTTATCTGACATCATCTTGAGTACTGTGTTAAGTTTTGGATGCCATTGTTGGTAAGCTGGAGTCTTTATAGGAGAGCAATGATGATGATGAAAGGCTTTATGTTCTCAGATTGAAGAAAATGGGCATGTTAAGCCTGGAGAACACTTAGGAGACATGTTAACTGTATTTAAGTATTTGAAGTTATGTGAAGGCAGATTTTATAATATAGCATTTATATTGTTGCAAAGCTAGGTTTTATGGCTTTAAAAACATTTCATACATTATCTCACTTGATCCTCACAACCTATGAAGGCATTATTACATGTATTTTACAGATGAGGCCAAGAGGTTGTGACTTACATGAAATTACACAGCTAGTGTCTGAAAAGTATTTGAACTCATCTCTTGCCTCCAAGTCCAACACTACATCCATATCACCTAGCTGCCTCTCAATTATGTTTGTTCTCATTAGAAGAAAATTATCCCCAAACCCTGTCTTATTTAATTCTCTCTATAATTTCTGAGGACTTTAGGTTACTGAATAGTTGTTTTTGGTGCTCTTTTAACTGGAAATATATGAGATTTGGTCTTGGTTGTACATTTATGATGATTTTAAGATCTTTCTAGTCCTGATCTTCCACTCATTCTTAAGCCACTTATATCTTCCAAAGGTAAAAATCTTATCATTTCTTATCTCCTCTAATCTAATTTCCAAACTTCTTCATTAATATCATCAGATTTTAAGCTTTCATTTAAACTTTTCCTGCCTCATATTGTCACTGTGTTCTGATTTCCATGCATATAATTTCATTGCCACTATGGCAACCAAGCCTTAAACATCTATCTCTGCTTCAAATATGGTCACATTCCACTTTATCCTACAGTTGATGGGTCTTTGTGATGTTATACTCAAGATAAGTTGCTCAAGAACTTGTTCCCTGCTGCTTATTACATATGAACTGAAGAGAAACATGGAATTAATGGGAGAATATATATTAACTTTGTTCCATTTGGGGGAGGAGGGAGAAACTTTTAAGTACCTCTATGAGAGGCACAAAGGACATCTGAGGTACTAAACTAGTGCCTGCAGGATTCTAGGATGCACTGCCTCCATGATCAGACATGTCTGTATGATATCATTGACAAAGAAGGTATTCCCATCATATATGACAGATTGAAAAAGCTTTAAAAAAAGATGCCATTCACAGAATCAATAATTGGAAGTAGTTATGTGGCCTAAAATATACATCTCTGCCATACTCCCAGCAAGTGGTCATCCAACCTCTTTTTGAAGATCTCTACTGTTGGTGAAGCAGCTCATTTCACTTTGGGATGGTTCTAGTTAGAAACAAAATTTGCTTCTTTTACCCATTGCTTTCACTGGTCAAGGAGTATGTGTCTAATATCTCATGATAGCTATTTATCTTTAAGTATTTGAAAAGCTATCGTATCCATACTCCATCTCCTATTCCCTGTTGTCACCTCATAGTCTGTGGCAGTGTGCTATTGGATAAAACAGGGTAGTTCCATCCCCCACTTCCCTCATCTTCTGACAGACAAATGGAATCATCTACACAGTGCTGTTAGATCTGGACCCCTCTTCTCATAAGGTGTGTGTGGGGGTGTGTGGGAGGTAGGTGAAAAGGTAGGGAAAGGGGTAATGGAAGAGAGAACAGAAGAAAATGCCATTCTTAAGGACGGGCTAATTAGAAGCAACATCTTTAGTTAAAAATATTTTCTCCAGACTATATAGTATTATTCTCTGCTCGTTGGGAGCTGTAGCCATTCCTATTGCTTTTTTACTGATCCTACATCAAGGAAATAAAAACACCTTAAATTTCAATGAAAAAACAAACAACGAAAAACTGGTAAAGTGTATAGATTGTAATTACCTAGTCACAAAAACTCCTCTTCCACTGTAATACTAATGAAACAGGAAAAAGTCCAAGATTCAAACCTAATGTTTTCCAAATCTTCTCATTTCATAGGCATTGTTTGCAAATGTTTATATTCATCTTGGCACAACTTAAAAGATTTAGTGAAAGTCCCAAAATGCAAAGACACAAATTGCAAGTGGGAGAGGAATAATTCTACTAGTTTGATTGTGTTGGTCTTTGGAAAAGAGGATGAAAAGGCAATCTGCAACTTTATATGGCTAGGACCTGAGGGAAATTCTAATTGGTGTTCAAATATGGAAGAGATGAATTGAGCATGTAAAGAAAAATAGGGGCAAGCCATATAGAAAACCATATATTTAGACTTGAAAGATACCTTCAGGGTCATCTAATCCAATTCCCTAATGAAACAGGTGAGGAACTTAGGCCAAAGACAGTGAGTGATCTGACAACTGAGATGTTAAGTGCCAAATGAGGGATTCAAACTTGGATTCTCTTCCTGTAGATCAAATGTTTTTCCAGTTATGACTATGATAGCAGTTCCTTATTATCATCATCATGAGGAGCTATATAACACAATGGAATAAGCCAAACTTTCTATAAAATATTGACTAGGAAATCCCATTCTTTATGGCCCCTTGCCTCATTTTCCCTTTAATCACTCTTTGGACACTTTTCTCCTCTTGCCTTTTAACTATAGGTGACCCCCAATGTTCAATCCTTGACCTTATAGCTTGAACAAAAACATCAACATCGAAGACTATGAAATGTTCATCTCTAGCCCTGACCTCTCCCAACAACTCTAATCATGTATTCCTGTCTATGTCTATCTGACATCACTCTGAATATGTCTCTTAGGATTCTCCCGAGGTAGAGGTTTGGAGTTGGCTTCAACTGTTCCCTTTTCTTTTATTACCTATATAATTCAATGTCACATACACACAAAACCTGTCAGCAGTGTGAGGCAGGAAATAGTATGCTAGATTTGATATCAGGAAGACTTTTGAGTTCAAATCTGGATTGACATTTAAGATACATTTCTGAGTCTTTTTATCGGTAGAAGATATAACCAGTTGTACCTCAGAAGATTATTGTAAAGTTCATACATGAAAATATAATAAAGTACTTTATAAACCTAACAGCACTATAGAAACATGAGCGATTATTTTTCAAGTCTCATACATATTCCTGTTGTTCTGACTTATATGCCTCCTAAACTGTTTTACTGCTACTGATGCTTTTCCCCTGCAACAATTTTATGCCATCTCTGCTTCAGTTGGTCAGAAACCACCAATAACATAGGACATCCTCTCTCCATAATCTGCCTTATCCAATACATCCAGCTGAACACATACATCATGGCTTCATCTGTGCATCTTAGCTGACTGTGTGTTGTCAGCTAACTGAAATGACTTTTCCCTTTACCTCTGCTCTTTCAAAGGTCTAGTTCAAATATTCAGTGTCTCTCCTGGCCTAGTACACCTCAGTCTACTTTTTCTTCAAATTACTATAGTATTATTTTATGTATTTTCATTTTGGTATTTAGAATTTACTACATAACAATGCTGCTTAGTGCTTAACCGTTTTATATGTATGCCTTGATATATAGGCAGACTATACATGAGAATAGGGATTGTCTTATAATGCAGATGGTAGATGTTCAATAAATACTTAAGTTAAAAAATAGGTTTATGATGATTTAAGGCCTAGTACTTTTTCAGAAGTATTAGTGTGTACCTGAACTAATTTACTGGCTGATTTGCAATTACTTGAAGCTCCCTGACTTAGGAAGGTTCCAGATGTCTTGGGGAATACTACATTTCATAATCATTACTAGTCTTAGGTTTCTTCAATCTAGACTGGCAACATCAATCATTGTATTTATTGTAGATTGTCTAGCAGAGATGGCCAATAGCTATTGATGGCCAAAGGATCTCTTTTTGCCTTAATTTGAATCAGAACTGTATTTTAATTTTTTCTTTCACAAATAGGATCAATGAACATGATGGCCAAGGATACTTATCTTAAAGTATAAGAGAAATTGGATTCTTTATGTATCCCATGAGGTCAGATGAAGAATAAAGAAAAACATATTTGCATACTAAATCTTTGACTTCTATGCCTAGGTTATATCCCTAATGCCTCTGCCACAAAGGACTCTGGTCTCTGGTCTCAGGGGCAGGGACAGAGCTGTTTTGGTGATTGCTATTACTGGATATAGACTGTTTTAGTTATCTGTGCTACCTGAGGGTCCATAATAAATGCTTTAAATGTATTTCAGGACATGGTAGGGTTCCCCTGAATGTTCCTAAAACTCTAAACTTAGTTTTTAGGGAAACTGAAAAAAGATATTAAAATGAAAGGCACAAGGAAAAACGTGTAGCAGACTTTTAAAGGGCTTATAGCGGGAGACAAGAAATTGGCAGAGGCTTTAGGTTTCTTTAAGAGAAAAAACATCATAGTACCATATAGTTACTTAAGAGAGGCATGTATGATGGTAAGGTAGAAAGTTACCTATACTAGGAAGGAAATATGCATTTATTAAGCATTTAGTATGTGCCAGATTCTATTCCAAGTGCTTTACAAATATTGTTTCATCTGATCTTCACAACACCCCTGGAAGGTAGGTTCTATTATTAGCTCTACTTGACAAATCAGGAAAATGAGATAAACAGAGCATAAGTGACTTGTTCCAGATGAAACACAAAAGGATTAGAGAAGATCCTATTAATCTCACTCCCTACTTCTTATCTATTATAAAGATAATATATATATATATTTAGTTGTGTAGGTCTAGTAGAGGTCATACCATGGGGCTTGAGTCTTCCTGACTCCAAGCCCAGCACTCCATCCACTGGGCCACCTAGCTGCCCACTAAAGAAAAGGGGACTGGAGTAGAAATTCAAATAAGTGACATAAGAGAAATCAGGGCATCAGGACTCCAATACCCAGCTTCTTGCTGAAATGACAGAATAGTTCATATGTAACTAGACTTTCTAGTTCTGACTTCTGGACAAGAGTATTTTTATTAGGGAAAAGAGGAGGGATAAACTATAATTAGCACATAACAAGGCATTCTTCAAAAATACCGAGGTTCTATTTTCATAGCGTTTTATTATGAAAATATGACTACAGTCAAACTAGTTGAGGCTGCTGCTTCTTTCTTCTGTATTTTGCCCCACCTGAGGTCCATCTGGTCAAATGTATCTTCATCCAGGATGACCACAGCGTAAAGAAGGATGATCACTTTCTACTTCAAAAACCTGAAAGAAAACTTAAACCACAAATTAAAATCAGTCTCAATTATGAGGGTAGAAAAAGTAACAGATAATGGAAGGGCAGGAATTTTAAAAAATGCCACAATTAAGTTACCATGATCCAACAGATCTAGAAGTTATTCCTTTAGTGATATAATAGTATGTTTTTAGGCATTGGGAATTGGGAAAAGAGACTGAATATGACTTTAAAGGGGTTTATGTTTTCAATGTCTAGAACTAGCAAAAATGTTTTATAGTAAGAGAGTTTTTGATTTGGTGTCTGTGATCTTTCACTCCTCTCCTCCAACATTTTGATAACTGTACTTCAACAACTGGTTTCCTTTGTCATCCTATGTATTTAAAAACATAAAATCAAAAGTGAGATATGGTACAATTAGACCTAGAATGGGGATTAACTAGTGTAGGACTTACTATCACTTGTGTTTAGGTGGGATATTGAGTTATGCCATATTTTCAATTATTCCATTACATTAAAGACACTTCTCTTTTTTTCAATAGCTGAAATCTATAGTTGGGCCTAAAATCTTTTCACGTGCATAAATGGCTAAAACTCATAATTTTTAATGAAATACACCTCAAAATAAAGCCTCTTGTCAACAATTATCATTTTAAATTTCTGAATGTAATTTCTGAAGCTCTTTAAAATTATCGAAAGGTTTTGAAAATCATAGTGGCTAGCTAACATGATACTGTGTGAGAAATGTTAGCATTATTATCTTTATAATATATAAGAAGTAGGGAGTGAGATTAATAGGATCTTCTCTAATCCTTTTGTTTCATCTAGAAATTTGTGTCCTTGACATATGGTGTCTGGAATTTACTGCAAAATAACTATTCATAATAAGAAGAGCCTTATGATCTCAAAGCACTTTGCTCATACCAACTTTATAAGGAGAGTTTTACAAGTTTAGCCATCTTGCTTTGGCAGATAACAGAACTGAAGTTTGAAGAGATTAAGTGACTTGTTCAGTGACTCAGCTGATAAAATGATGAGCCAGGATTCAATCTCAGGTCTCCCTAACTCTAAATGCCTTAACTCCATCCCATCCCTCCTAAAACATGCTTCTGAATACACAAGTGCAGCATTCCACTGCTGTCTTCCCTCCTTATTCCTCCCTGCCCTCACCACCAATTCAGGGATATACCTTTTTCAGTTCTTAAAGTATATAAAATATCTATTTTCTTTTTTTAAAAATGGCACTTCAGAAACAACTTTGACAACAACTAACACAATTTTAAATAATAGTAAGTAGCAGAGTTTAGTAAAAGGAGCGTTGGATTTGGAATTTAATCAGTGAAACAAGATTCAGAATGTCTGACTAGTTCTCAAAAATCTGGTACCTTTTATTCCATTTTACTGTTAGGGAGATGGATAGAACAAAAAAAGAAATAAAGGCAGGCTCAACAAGACCTGCTCAACAAATTACTCCTGGGTTGGTGAACCAGGATGAGAGAAATGATTCTGGGGTTACAGGAGGGCCAAACTGACAGACTGACAGAAACACATGCAAGAGTCCTCTTGCTGATCAGTAACAAAGTTTAATGATTTTGGGGTATATACTTTATAGGGGAAATGACCTAGGCTAAGGGATTAGGTAAACCTTTTGCAGGGACAATGGTTACTAATGATTTACAAGATAGAAACAATGGATGTAGATTACCTCAGTGGTTCTAAACAGAGTTTTCTATAGGTGATAAATCATAGGTAAATGTGTAACCATCTAGTCCAGATTCTCAGGGAAATGTTTGTTTCAGTGAATTTGTCTAGAACACAGCCAGTTATTTACCAAGTACATCAGGGAGGGTTTTGGGTCCTAATGTGAATAGTGATTCTGGCCAGACCATGGCTTTGATTTTACTGGGGTCTACTCTCATTACTGGAGACTACACAGGCTAAGCTTCTGGACTTTTATAAGAATTATACAAGCTACTGTTATGGAGAAATGTGTGGTGATCTTGGAATCTTTAGGTTAAAAGGAAGGAATAAATGTGAGATGGGTATTAGGAGGAGGAATAAAGGGAAATGGCTAGTTTAGGGAGGAATGGACAAGGCGGTATTTGGATGGTAAGGATACAGGTGAGGTATTCAGGAGAGGCAGCTTAACAGACTAGACACTCAGGCTAGAGACAGAGGACATTGGGGAAATAGGCTGAACCCTTCTAGGCGGGAAAGGTACTTCTACAGACACAAGGTATAGGGCCAGTCAGAAATGGTTTAAATCTGACTTGAGGGCTTTCTTGTCAGTTTCTCAAATCCTCAAAGGAGGAGTTGCAAGTCTCCTCCCTGTCACTGAAACTGACCAGGATCCAGGAGGAAGTATCGGGCAACCGACTTTCTCTCAAGATGGACGCCTCCAGTTCCCTCAGGAAATAAAAGAGGATAATTCCTTCCCCTTCAACCCCTGCCTAATTCTCCAACACAATGATTCACCAGAGGGTTTGATTAGGTAACAAGGGGATTTATTAATGTTCAGGGTTAGTCAGAGGGAGAGAAGGGTTTGGGGTTTCTGACAGCTGCTAGGGAGAAACTCAAGATGGGGAAGGGTCACAGGAATGGGTTAGACTGAGAGAGAACCTGTTTTCTCATCCAGGGAAGTTTTGGCTGCTTTTAAAGTAGAGGGTATACTAAATCAATAAAGTAAGGGATAATTTGTTTCAAGGATGTTCTACTTGCCTATGGGGAAACTAAACCCATAAAATCTATTCACTAAAACCCCAAAGCCACCCTTCCTCCCAGAGCCCACAAGAAAACAGGAAAGGTAATGGGGAAATAGTATGGAGAAGGTCAGGGAGAGGTCCAGAGAAATTAGCTAAGTTCAAATTGTCCAGAGACAAGGCACAGGCCAAAAGCAAAGCCGAAAGCCAAAGGCAGAGCTCCAGTTGGTCCTTCCGATCTCTTCAAGCCTCCGGAACCAACTGACTGTCAGGATTCTAAGGTTTAACTGCCAGAAGTTTTCAGTTAACTTTTGCAAGGGCAAAAGCCTTTATTGCATCTTTGCATTACACTACTTATAGGATTTAAAGGGCAAAACAATCATCTACTTGCTCTTACTCTAATGCTGTTAAGTGAAGATTCCCTAAACTGCTATTTGAATAATGTGAATAGGAGGTTTCATCATAAAATTTCAGTATTGGTAATACTTCCTTCTAAAAGATCAAATATGAAATTTCATAGGCATAAAAACATTTGTGTGCCAAAAATGAAAATTAAGTTGATTTCTTCTAATTTGCTCCCAAACATCCTTCATCTGGGTAGATAGTATATAACCTAAGATAAATATGTATAATTATATTGATATGTTGCAAGTCCTTGAGAGGCAGCATAGGGTAATGGACAACAATGGACTTGAAGTCAAGAAGAACTAGGTTTAGGGGGCAGTTGGGTGGCTCAGTGGATTGAGAGCTAGGTCTATAGACAAGAGGTCCTAGGTTCAAATTTGGCCTCAGACACTTTCTAACTATATGACCCTGGGCAAGTAATCCCCATTGCCTAGCCTTTACCACTCTTCTGCCTTGGAACCAATACATAGTATTGATTCTAAGATAGAAGGTAAGGGTTATTTAAAAAAAAAAAAAAAGAACCAGGTTTAAGCACCATCATGAACACTTACAATATGGATGACCCTGGGCAAGCTACTAAATCTCTCTTCTTCACTCCTCCTGATCTCATGGACCCTACTATCTCCTCTTTCACCCCTTCCTTTTAAGAAGAGATGGTCTTTCTCCTGTAGACGGACCCCTCTATTATTATTCTCACTCTCTCTATAATCATCAATATCTTCCTATCTACTGGTTCCTTCCCCACTGTTTACACAAATACTCATGTCTCTTCTATCTTTAAAAATCCTTTACTTGATCCTACTAACCCTGTTACCTATTGCCTTATATCTTTCCTCTCCTTTTTTAGCTAAATTCTTTGAGAAAGCTGCCTATAATCAGTGCTTCCATTCCTCTTTCCTAAACTCTCTGCATATGGATTCTAACACCTCATCATTCAATTAAAAATGCTCTTTGCATATTGAGATCTCTTAATTGCCAAATCTGATGGCCTTATCTCAGTCTTCATCAATCTTGACCTCTCTAACTTCTGACACTAATCACTTACTTCTTTTTTTTTCATTTAATAATTTTTATTTTTTACACTCACTTCTTTTTGACAATATCTTTCCTATTCATGACCCAGTCCTCTCTTGGTTCTTCTCAAATCTGTCTGACTTGCTCCTTCTTAGCCTTTGTTGCATTTTCATTCAGGCCATAACCACCAACCGTATGTTTCCCAGAGGGCTCTGTCTTGGATCCTCTTCTCCCTCTATACTATTCTCATTTGGTGATCTAAGCTATTTCCATGAATTTAATTATCATCAGATCTTATTATAGATAATTATAGATAGATAATTATCAGATTAAGTATGCATCCATACTTAATCTCTCTCCTGAGTTCCAATTTCACAATACCAATTGCTTCCTGGACATCTCAACCTGAATGTCTCATAAATATCTCAAACTCAACATGTCCAAAGTAGAACTCATTATCTTTTCCTCAAATCTTCCACTCTTCCCAATTTTCCTGTTATTATTGATAGCACCACCATCTTAGTCTCCCAGGCACTCAGGCTACCATCCTCATCATCATCCTCAACTTTCTCACATGCCTCCACATATCCTTTATTATAATTTCTTGTCACAGTGACGATTTAGTACAAGAGGAATTTTTAAAAATCTGCCATGTAAAAATTAAAGCCATCTATAAACATTTTAAAAACAAAATGAGGTGATTAGAACAGAAGTCCTCTAAAGCACCCCACAAATCCAATCTGTTTTCAAGTTGTTTCCACATTCACAATATCTTATACATATACCACTTATATCCATACTCAGCTACCACCTTAGTTTAAGCTGTCTTCACTTCATGCCTGGACTATTGTCAAGGCCTACAGACAAGCTGCTGTTCCTGTCTCAGGTTTCTTCCCCTTCCACTCCATCATCTCTTTAGCTGACAATTAATCTTGAGTAAAGCCAAATTCTCATCTCACTAATCTCATTAATCTCATGGACTCCATTTTAGCTGCCTGACCAAATACAAATCCTATTTGGCAGTTAAAACCTTTTACAATCTAGTTCCTTCCTAACCTTCATTCTTTTTACCTTTACTCTATTTCCAAGTATTATAAAATCTAGAGAAACTGGTCAACTTACTATTCTCCCCGAACAACATTGCATCTCCTGACTTCAGCTTTTCACTGGCTATCACCCATATCTAGAATTTTCTCCCTGTTCACCTCAGTCTCTTGGCTTTTTTCTACTTTATGCGAGAAGCCTTTCTCTGGGATTATATTTACATTGTATATGCTTATATACACACGGAGTTGTATGCAAGTTGTCTTTCCATTAGAAGCTCCTTGAAGGCAGACACCTTGTTCTAGTCTTTGACTTTCCAGCACATAGCACAGTAAATGGCACATAACAAGATCTTAGTAAATTCTTGTTGACTGCCTGGACTTTGGCTTCCTCTTTTATACGAGGGGGCTGTGCTTCATGACCTTTAAGTTCTTTCGGTTCAAATTCTATGATCTTATGAACTCTTCTATGGCCAAGTAAGATTGGGAAATATTGTTCTGGATAAATTCTCATTAATTCATATATTGTGAGCAAAATCTAGAGTTTGGATTCAGGCTGTATTATTGCAGCTTGGCAATAAAAAATGGTTCTAGGTCCAACTTAGCTCTCAAGGAGAACAAGTATACAAATAATTGATATAAAACATGAGAAAAAAGAGAAATATAGCAAAAAAATGGGAAAAATTGAAAATCCTAGAAGAGATTCCTCTTTATTTTGAGAGGTTGGAAGTTGCAGGGGAAAGGAGACAAATAATTAGGAAATAGCATCTAAGTTGTACCTTGAAGGAACTTCAACAGGTGGAACTGTAGAAGGGAATTAATTCTAAGCATGGGAATGCTATGAGTAATCATAGAGAGACAGTCAAGTAAAGACTGAAAGTGAGAAGCGATAATAGCCCAACTTTAGCTAAGATATAGAATATGTGAAGGGGAATAAGATTAAGCTGATTAAGTAGGTTAAAGCTAGCTTCTGAAGGGCCTCAAATACCTTAGTCAGTAATTTATATTTTATTTGGTAGGCAATGAGGAGACATTGAGGGTGTCTAAGGAGAGTAGTGACATAATCAGTGATGTGCTAGGAAGATTACTCAGGCAGCAGTGTAGATGATGGATTGGAGAAGAGATAAGAAAAGAAGCAGAAAGACCAATTAGGAGGCTGGTACCACAGTCTAGGTAGGAGAAGACGAGAGCCTGAACTGGAGTGGTTCCAGTGGGGATAAAAAGGTCTTAGATATAAGAGATATTTTAAAGATAGAAACCTTAAGAATTGGCCTTTGTGCCAGTGACTTGTTCAGGATACAAGTCACTTCTATAAGATATAAGAAAAATTTTTGTATGATTTGGAAATTAACTATCTTAAGTATCTTGTATGCACTTAATAAAACCACACCTGAAAGACTGTGTGTGGCATCTCTTAGAACTAATTCTGCTCCTTGAGAGAATCTTCCATCTCTGAAAGCATATAGAAAATTTTACTTTTTTTATGAATAGGGTTGAATTTTGAAAATAATACTGGCATTGTTCTTTTAAAAATATACTTCTTGCCCTCAAATAATCAAGGTTACATAAATATAACTTTATAAATATTGTAATTGTGAACTTTCTTCAAAATTTACAATAGAAAAAAATTTGGATTGAGGTCCTTATAAATCCGAGAAAGAAGATTCCCAGGATTATACCAAGCGTGGGATATGAGGATCTCTCCAAAGTCTTTTCCAACTCTGAGATTCTGTAATTAGTTCCTCCTTAGGCATTAATGTTATCAGCTGTTCTCCTGACCACCCTGTTTGTTCCAAGGACACACAGGTTCTTCCCTGTCCTGTTTTCTTCCTTTTAGCCTAAATATCTGCTCCTGTCCCTCAAGGGTTTTTTTTTTTTTTAAAGATTTTTTATTTTTTTTTAATAGCCTTAACTTTTGTGTATTAGCTCCTAGGTGGAAGAGTGGTAAGGGTGGGCAATGGGAGTGAAGTGACTTGCCCAGGGTTACACAGCTGGGAAGTGTCTGAGGCCAGCTTTGAACCTAGGACCTCCCGTCTCTAGGCCTGACTCTCAATCCACTGAGCTACCCAGCTGCCCCCCTCAAGGGGTTTTTAAAAAAGAATAAAAGGGATTGGAGGTAAACACCCCAAAAGTCTTATTTCAGCACAATATAGCTGGTTCTTTTGTTATAAATTAATAAATGTCATCAGTTTGGGAGTAATAATTGGGTAGGAGTTACTTGAATAAGAGACCTAGTTGAAACTAAACATGTTTTCCATAATATCTTCTTTTTCCTCAAATGTCTTAAAAGGAATATAATGTGTTCCCCCTTTGGAGAGTTTGTTCTGAGCAAAAGATATCTACTTGGTGCTTAATATTCTCCGAATGTTCTGATGCATTTTTAAATGTATTTACAAAGACCTGTAAACAAGAAAATGTAATACATTTTTAAGTACATCATAGATTTTTCTTATCAACAGATAAGACATTGCAAAAGGTGACCTCTTATCCTGCCTTAAAAAGCAGCTTTATTTGTACAGCCTTCCCAGGATTCTTAAGATTCATAAAGATTAACTGCAGCTTTATGAAATAATTTCTAATTTCCAAAGCAATGTGATATCATGGAAAGAGAAGTGAACCTGGCTGGACTCAGAGGTTCGATATTGTTCAAATGACAACTCTGCCACTTTCTACAATGAGACCCTGGGTAAAGTCACAACTTCTCTGGGCTTCAGATTCCCCACTTATAAGATGAGAGAGTTGGACTAGATGACCCTTCCGGTTCCTTCTAGGTCTAAGGTCCACAGGAAAGTCTCCTGGGCACTGAACAAAGTTTCAAGAGTTCAGAAATTATCCAGTCTGCTAGAGTGGTCATCCAGTTTTTTGATTAAAGACCTCAAGTTCATGGAAATCCCTTAACTTCTTAGGGCATTCTACTCTGCTTTTAGATAGGTCTTATTGTTAGGGCAGTTTTTCTTTTCTTTAAACCTATATTTACATCTGTATTTGCTGCTCCTAGTTCTGCCTCTTAGTCCAAATAGAATAAGCAGGATTCTTCTTTCATGTGAAAGGCTTTCAAGTACTTGAGGAAAGTTATCATGTCTACCTTTGGACTTTATTCCAGGCTAAATATCCCCAGGTCTTTCAACTGATCTTTATGTGGAATGAGTTACCTTCTGAATCCTTTTTAACTCATTAATAAATGACCCTTTATAAAACATGACACTGAGAATAAAACACAATATTCCAGATGTGATCAATCAGGACAGAGTATAGAGAGAACCATCACTTTCTCATTCTTGGATACTAAGTTTCTCTTAATAAAGCCAAAGACAGAATTAATTCTTTTGACTATCATACCACATCCCTGACTCATAATGAGCATTTAGATATTTGTAAAGTGCTTTAGCACAGAGCCCAGCACAAAGTTTCCAGGCTTGTTTCCTACCTTCCTAATGAGCATTAAGAGAGTAAGCTCCATCACATAAGCATACATAGGGGGAAAAAAACGCGGTCAAGAGTGAAATGATATACACATGTTAACACAGAAAAGTAAGTTGGGAAAATAAACAAAGAGAGAGAAACAGACAAGTATAGAACGAGAAATGGATACAAGGAGAGATTGAAAACAGATGGAAGGGGAGAGAAAGGACGATAGGCTGAAGTGATAATCAGGCAACAAGGAAGAGTGAGAAAAGTCATTTTTAAAAATTGAATTTAAAGGCAGCACATTTTTGCCTAAGTATTTTTTAAAAGTTTTATTGATTTACTTTCTGTCACTATCACTTTCTTCTAGCCCACATTTACAAAATAATCTCAAAAGAAATTAATCTTGCTGTTCTTTCTTAAAAATTCGGATAGGTATCAAATCAGTCTACATTCCAACATTAAATATATGTTGAATTGCACAACATAGTTAAGAAATTTATTATACATATGACCACAGAGATAGGATTGGAAGAGACCTTAGGTACCATCTAATCTAAATTCTTAATTTATTGATGAGGAGACTGATGTCCCAGAAAAATGGAATGATTTTTGCCCAAGGTCACAAGGGAAATAAATGGCAAAGTCAGGTTTTGAACCCAGGTCTACCAATTCCAAATCCATCCCTCATTTACATTTTATAATAGTTTCACTTTGGGAGCACTTTTTCTTAAGTCTATTCATTTTAAAGGGTGAAACTACATTGGATAAAAAACATTTTAACGACATGCTGATGATGAGTAAAGTACTTATATATTCTTGTATACATGTGTGAGTCTAAGTATAAACATGGATACAGATAATTGTCTTATGTAATAGTTCTAACAGATGAATAATTTTACTTTGCTAAGCCAAAAACCAAGAAAGGTAGACTTACCACCCAGAGTGTAAATCCCAGGAGCCTTAATCTCTTTTCCATCCTCTTCCCCCTTTGTTTCCATCTTCTATTTTATGTTCCACTTGCCCCTCTGGAGAATTTTCAGGTCCCAATCACCACTCTGAAGTCCTTCTTCTACTGCAGCCACCTACCAGTTTATTACTCTGCTGCACCAGAAGGGTATATAGAAGAGTTTCTGTTCAGTATCAGATCATTAACCAAACAGGGTTCCTTTGTCCAACATACCGTGTTTGTGTCTTCCTACTATTTTTATGGCCCCTGCTACCAAATGTACATAACACATATAGTAAGGTTATGGTTAACTTTCAGGAAAGATTGATGCTAAACTGGTAAAATTCCAAAATGAGAAGTAGAAAGCTGAGCCACTCAGCAACTACAATCTCTAAGAGATATTTTTCTTTCTTTTAAAAAATGTTACTTTTCTGATTCTACTGCTAAGATCTATATTAAGGTCCACTTTAAAAACCTGAATTTGGTAGTCCAAAAGCCTTGTAAAATTTCATTTCAGAGACCACTAAAATAGCAGTAGAATAAATAGACACTTAAAATTTTTATTTTTCTAGAACCCAGTGGGGCTGCCTGATTTTAAAAAATATTTTGAAGTTACTTAAAATCACAAACATACAAATATACACTCCACCTATATTTAAAATAGAACTATATATGCAATATAATGATTTATTTGAAAACTACTAATCACTTTATTTAGAAAATCTAAAACATTTTCAACTAGAGAAAATTCTTAATGCGCATATCCCCAAATTATGTGTGTCTCACACATACACATACATACACAAAACAATGAAAAGAGGGGAAAAGAATATACATGTAAAAGAGGTAAGAGAATAGTTTTTAACAAGCCTGTAAAAAGTTTTGTTTTTATAATTTGATATGAATTTATCTTCCCACTGCCATTTTAGAAGCATTATTGTTGTTATGCTAGCTATCATGGCACTTAATTCAATAACCAAGTAATGATCATTAAAGATAATTTTCCTCTGTCTTCTTCCCCTCCCACCCTCAAAACAAAAACAAACAAATAAATAAAAAGGGAAGCCAGCCTGCCAACAAAAACTCATTTAAGATGAACACTGTTCTAAGCCCTGAATGCTAGTTTAACAAAGGGACCGAACTGATGTTCCATTTTCCTCCTCATTTATTTCCCAACTCTCAACCCCCATCCGTCGACCTCAGCATGCAGAGTGAGTCTGGGCAGAAGAGTTGGTGATATCAGTTTCGCCATTCCCATAGTTGCTCTCAAGAGGTCTGCTGTGCTTCTGGGGAACTGTGGCACAGGGAAGTCTCTCTGACTGAAATCTAAAATAACATTTTGACCATCTACACCCCATCCCTCATCTCAAATCTCAGTGGTAGTTAGCAAATTTAAATGCTATATATTTAGATCATCTCTACCAAATATATAAAAGAATGGAGGAACCTACTTGAAAATAAGTCTCCAAGGACTCTTAAGTTACCACGCACCTATCAAATATACTTGGGACATTAAAAATGAGGTATGGAGTAGAAAGTCTCTGAAACCATTTCTCTCTAGCCCTTATCCACTTCATATCATCAGCTGCTGGTCATCTCAGTCAGCTATAGTCCAAGTTAGAGTCCTCTGGGCTCATCCCTTCTTAATGTATCACCAAGGAGTGAAGTACTCTGAACTTGGGACTACCCCATTTAAGAAATTCAGTGAAATAAGAATGATATCACCGACTCAGAATTCTTGGTAGAAATGACCTCTTTTTTATAAGAGGAATCTGAAGCACAGATTAGGATTAGTGACTTTTCACACAGAGACAGGGCTAAATGGCATATTTTCCTGACTGATGTTCACTAAAACCACTGACTCTAGCTGTGGGGTAAGGTGAAATCATGCAGGAGAAAAATCTTGAACAGTTACGTGATACAGGGTTCACCAAATTTAACTTAAAAAAGAAAAATAGGGGGGTGACTCATTAACTAGGGAGTGATCTATCAAAACTTGAGTTCTGTTCCTGGGTTTGCCTCTTATTAGCAAGTATAAACTAAGTCAAACTTCTTAACCACTATATTATCTGTCCCATCCCATTCCCCACTTCCCCAAGCTACCTCCCCCAAATGCTATGGTTTTTCATCTTTAATTTTATAGGATAATTTTTGGATAGGAAATTATAGTTTTTTATTTGTCAACATAAGTGCATTGGAAATGCTTGGTACTGAAAGATTAGTACTTAAATTATTCTGTAACTAATTACTTTCTATTATCTTTCTATTTCTCAATATTCCTGCTCAACTTTATAATAATGTCATAAAAATCAAAGTGCTATAAGAACTAGCTAAATGCTATGGTAAAAATGGTAACATTTAGCCTAATTCCTAAATTTTACCTTTTCAAAACTCTAGTTTTCCATACCTGTCAACTCTTAATTGATGTCTTTATACTGTGAGCTCACTGTGTACTTGGAACACCAACCCCTGTAAAAGCTTAAGCCAGAGTAGCACAATGGAAGAAACAAACAAACCCAAAACAAAAACAAAGCCAAAAAAACCCCCCACATTCTAAAATACCCAAATACAGACACATATGCAAAGAAGAAAAATATATCTATGACTCTAAACAGCCACCCCCAAGAATTGTCATGTACTCATCCCAACCAGCTCTAAAGCTCACCCAAATGTGAAAATTACATAAGAAATTCTATAGATGTTTATGTGTTATTATTTTTAAAAAATCAGTAAGAGTCTCTATAAATGAAAACTTTTTTCTTAAAATAAAATAGGGAAGGGAAGAAGAGGGAGGGAGAAAAGGGCAAATTAGATTATAGGCTGGTGATCAGAAGAAAGCAGAAAGAGTCAAATTACCTGCCAGCAGGCTGGGGCTCTGCATGGATCCAGGCTGCTGCATTTACCATTATACGAGCTGCATTATTGGGGGAAGGGAAGTTTAAAAAGGCATTGACCCCGAAAGTTCTCAAAACTTCTCACTCATCATCAGGAAGGGGGAAGGAGGAAATTTTTTTCTCTGGGTTTTTTTTTTTTTTTTGGCTCCGGAAAAGGCTGGCAAAGAACAGTAACAGTGGAAGCAGTTAGAATGTTTCTTTAAAAATGAAACAAAAAATAAAACATTAAAGAAATAAAAAGCCAAGTTTTCATTAATATAAGAAGATTTAACACTAAGTTAGACACCCTCCCCAAAACAGTATAACAATAGGACTTTGGTAAAAGAAATAAAATACCACACAAAAAATCCCCAAACAAAATTAAAAGCATTTCAAGTCAAATCTGGAAGAGGACTAGGAGATTCCAACAGCAGATTTTTGTCTACTACTGAGACACTCCAAAATCCAAGCTTCAAAGACGCTTAACATACTTTAAATAAAACATTTATTTTTTTAAAAGAAAGAAAGAAAAAGGAGTGAATCTGGTTATAAATCCTGCAATATATTACTTCTTAAAATCCTAGAACAATGAAAACAAATTTTAAATAAAATAAAAAACAGTAGCAGCAGAGGTTACCTGTCTGAGCACCTACATTTCCTTAGGGAGGAGGGGATCGTGTCTCACCAGCCACATAGCCCATAAACCTTCTCAAAAAGAGTGAGCCAGGAAAAAAATAATGTAACACGAGATTTGATTTTACAGTCTCCCTAAGCCCTCCCATATCCCCAAACTGGGGTTTTACTCTCAAATGAGTAAAACAACTTTTTGTTTACCCTTTTTTTTTCCTTTTTTTTCACTGGGAAGAGTAGGGGAGTTGATTTGGAAAGTCAGTGATTTCACACGATGCCTTCTCAAAGTCTGATGGAGTGCTTGATGAAAGCATGTCTCTGGATTTTTTTCCCCTCAAAGACTCAAATGTTCCAAAGCTGTTTCTTGAGCAGATAGCATGCACACAAAGATTTCAAAGTTGGATGGAGGAAAAGCCAGCAGAAATGACTAAGCAGCTTGTGAGCATCAAAAAAAATTTTTTTAAAAATGGGGAAAAAAATAAAATGGAATAGTCCATAACATGTGTGCATGTGTATAGTCCAACTTCTATCATGGGCAAGATGAGGAAACAATTCCAGAAAATTATTTTTAAAAAAATACAGTATTAAAAAAAGTACAAGCGTGACAAGCTACAAAGCTGTACAAACAATTCAAACTTTGACATGATTATAGTTACACAAATATTGACAGATACATTTCTACCTCTCCAAACAGTAATGAGGTTTATACAAAAGTTATTAAACAAATACAAAAATAAAATTAGTTGTAACTTAACATGAATATTTGCAAAAGTTTCATTTGGCTTGTTTAAGGAAGACTTAACTTTTTTTTTTGCCTCTATTTAACGAAGGAATAGAGGAAAATAGCTAGACTTTACTGCTCTTTTCATTCTAACATGTGAATTTCCAAATCATAACAAGGTTGGTGAGTCTATGTAGTTTAGAACAGTGTGATTTTGAAAAATAGTTTTATCCAAATATGAGTAAACTAATGATAGAATGATTTTGGAATATACCCTCTTACTTTGCATGTGGATGTATAAGTGCAAATGATATTAAATCAATTCCCCTATTCCCTCCCTTTCGAACACCACAAACCTAAGATTCTTTCCCTTTATTGTCAAAGGAAAAAAAATGTTTAATTGTACACATCTGTGCACACACACATGCACACACACACACACACACGCACACGCGTATAGACATATTCCAAGTGTATCATATAGAGATGGTCTCTACATAAAAAACATTTGTGGTAAATGCAACTAAGAGCATGCTTTCTCCTTTCTTGAATTTTTTTTTACTTCTCTTGACCAAACAATGTACTGGAACCATCAAAGTAAGAGAATTCAATTAGAGTACCATCTGACATGTGATCCTTTTCTGTTTATGGCTCTCAAGCGTATTAGATATACACTGAGCACACTGTGTATTATAAGCCAAATTATTTGCATGTGATTTAGAGTATCCTAAGTTTCATCAGAAACTCCTTCTAAAGAGTACCTTCTATTATGAAGTCAGACACTGGCACAGAGTTACTATTCTATTTATCAACAATTAACCTTCTACTCAATTTTAATATTATTTAATTCTATTTAAAAATCCATTTTTGTTACATTCCTTTTTAAAATGAAAGAAAATCCTATACAAGGTATGCATGATCAAACCTCTGTTACAACAGGTTAATACTGATCTTTCTTTTTTATTGCCTTGAAGTCTTTCTAGTAGTATCCACGAGATTATGTTTAAGGTCCACATGAAGACAGACAGCACTGGAGAAGCAAAGAAGTGGCTCAAAGAAAAACCGCAGAGGATTGTAGGGGAGATGGTGCTTGCTCTTTTAAGAATCCTGCGGAGGTTGGCAGCATCTCCATTTCTCTCTCATACATACTCCAACACCTCTGTGGGATACCTTTATCCCTGTTCATTGTTGTTGCTGTTTGTTTGTGTATATGTGTATTTATGTGTGCTGACACCACTTGTAGCTTCAGGGCTTTACATATTTAGTGGGCAAGGGAGAAAAAGAACAGTAGGGAAAGCTGATAATGTTATGGTGAGACCCAATGCTGCTGCCTTCATTTTTCTTCTTCCCTCCCACCCTTCCCTCCAAACCCCATGAGTAGAAGTGGGAAAATGCCTGGCCAAGAAAGTGGACAAAAAGCATGTGGCCTTAAATAAACATACCCTGAAAAGTCAATAACTAAGGAAAGATATCAGCTGACACAAAATAACATACACACAGACCTGGGAAGTATCTATTCCTCATTGGGCCTTCAAGTGGTTGTTTCCCGCCCCCAAGCTCCTCATGAAGTCTAGTTCTTAAAATAACTCATGTTCTTTTCCTTGAAGTCAAGAACTTCTTCCTGTGAGATCCCATTGACTTTATCTGTTGTTTTATCTCACTTGACATCAAGGTAAAAAAAAAAAACCCAATAAAGAAAATAAACCCATGAGTCGTCCCCCCCCAATTCCCCAAACACACACGCACCCCACCTTTCTAAAATGTGAATGCTCAAGTAGAAAATACTGGCATCAAGATGGATTCTATAGCTTATTAAAGCAGCTCCAGTTTTCCCAAATATAAATTATTTTTTTTCTATCTTCACCTTAATTTACCCAACCACCATTGAAAGACAAAACAAAAGGAAAAAAGAAAAGGAAAAAAAGATAATAAAAAAGATGCACAGGCTTCAATTCAGTGTCTTGTTAACAAAAGGTAGCGTTTTCTTCACTTTGGCCATTGTTAAAGATGCAGGCATAGAGCAGGGAATATTGGACTAGCATGTATTAAAAAAATGCAACATTAACATAGTTTATATCTTCCAAAAGACTAAAACACTAACAAATACAAGGCAATGCACATATTTAAACTAGTGTAAGTTTTTCCACATTCGATTAAATGTTACTTTGTACACCAAACATTGCAACGCTGTTCATCTATCTTCTGTTATGCAAACATGCCACTTCTGTCATTATTAAGAAATGTTTTTGTAGATCACATCTATCTTGCCCTCCCATCTAATTTGAAAAAAAAAATGCAACCATAAAATATGAGGCACCCATACTAAAACTTTTCTGGAAAATTTATAAAGATATATGGACAAAGAATTGAAAACTGAAATGGTAGAAATTTCAGTTTTGTATATTAAAAATCTCCTTTAATTTTAGCAGATATTTCCTCTGACCTATTTCTAATAAATGATCTCTAGAGAGGGGAATTATGATCTGTAGTAAAGTGTTGACTTTCCAAACACAAAAGATAAAAGGAGTTGTGCAATATCTCTTCTTCTCTGGCCCTAATGCAATATTCTTTTTGAGGGTATTTTAAAAGGTAACAATAGTGAAGGAATTATCTACTTGCACCTGAAGACCTTACCCCTACTCTTCGGCCTTATTAATTCATATGGTAAAATCCATTTAATGGTTCAGCAGTGTTAAAAAATGGAGGACAACAGTGACTGAAAAACATAGTTCCTTTTCTCTCTTTGTTCTCTTATCTGACCTGGCTCAGTTTCCCCCCAGCTCCCTGAGCTTCTCTCATAAACAGCATTGCAAGTTGGTTTCAAAAAAGGAAGGAAAAAATGGAAAAAAAAAGAGAGAGAGAGAAAGATTTACAAGGGCTTTGTTTGTTAATTATTTACAGGTGGAGTCACTCCACCAGGAGTTTGATTTCATTGGCTAGCAGCTGGTTCATGTTGAACAGGCCCCCTGGGAGCTTGGTGAGTAGCTCCCTCTCCGTGGTTTCGGGGTCGCTGTCGACAGAGCTGGAGCTTGCGCTCATGTTGTCGACAGCAGTGCTGGCTGGGGGGCCCAGCTCTGGCTCACTAGTCTCGCTGGCCGTGGACACCACGGAGAGCAGGGACATGCGCCGTGTGAGCCGGCCAGGGGGCAGGAGGGAGGTGGCATAGTCCGCTATCATACCAGCTACGTCTAGATTACAAGCCTTATCAAAGGCGATGAAACCTACATTTGCATTGGCCTCGCAGACACAGAATGAGCCGTCATCTTTCATCAGTAGGTCAATGCCACACACATCCATTCCCAAGATGTTTGACACCTGGATGGCAAGTTGTTTTCCTTGTTCACTCAGTGAGCACATCATTCCCACACCACCTAAGAAAGACAAAACCACATAGATAGATATAATCACGATTGAATTTTCTCAAATGAACAGAACAGATTACATACTTTTTTAAAAAAACATTTATTAATATTCATTTTTAACATGGTTACATGATTCATGCTCCTACTTTCCCCTTCACCCCCCCGCATTCCTCCCACCCATGGCCGACACACATTTCCACTGGTTTTATCATGTGTCCTTGATCAAGACCTATTTCCAAATTGTTGGTAG
>NC_058134.1:194215584-194292246 GCF_016433145.1 Gracilinanus agilis
CCCATAGCCGATGCACATTTCCACTGGTTTTAACATGTGTCATTGATCAAGACCTATTTCCAAATTGTTGATAGTTACATTGGTGTGGTAGTTTCGAGTCTACATCCCCAATTATGTCCACCTCAACCCATGAGTTCAAGTAGTTGTTTTTCTTATATGTTTCCTCTCCTGCAGTCCTTCCTTTGAACGTGGGTAACCTTCTTTACAGATTACATACTTTTTTGATAGTAACCGTCTCCTTAGACTCGAGGCAAATTAAACCAAACGGGTCCTGGCACCAAGTCGATAAAACTGGGATCCTAAATTCAAGCCTTTTAGTCACAAATTATCCCCTAACCTAAACTTCTAGAACTAAGGAGTGAAGCACCAAAAAGGCATAATTATGTTCTAATCTATTTAAGCCCTTCCTTTTAACACTTAGGAAGTCACAAATGATAGCTTGATGGAACCTTTATTGATATTTATATCTTCTATGTGCTACTGTTCTGTCTGTACCAAGCATATCCATTTTGGGGGAACGATGGAGGAAGGATCCACCATTCTAAATATTCTGAAAGTACCTATGTTTTTGTTCAAAAACACTAAATAAATAATTTATATATCAGTCTATATATAGTGACATTCATATATGTGCAATTTACAATTATTATCTCATTTAACTCTCCCAACAGAGACAAACAGAGGTAAAGTGAATTTACTCAGGGTCACACAGTGTCTGAGGTTGGATTTTAACTCAGTTCTTTCTGTCTCCAGTCCTGGGGCTCTAATTCCTGTGCCACTTAGCTGCCCTTTAAGGGAAGTGATAATATTTTAATAGAAGTTCTACTTATTTAAAAAAATATCTTTTGGGAAAAACACACAGACATTATATTCTTTAATTCTTATCCATCTCAGTCAAAGTGAATAACTACTTTTTCATAGATTCTCAGATCATTTTATCTATTCTATTACTTCCATGAATATGGACAACAGACCATACAAGGAAAGGTGTCTTTAAAATTCTATTTCTAAGGGGGCTTAGTAGCAGTGAAAGCTGGAACTGCTCTGAGAATCCTCCCAAACCAACCTTAAAATAGTACCTCAAAATAATTGAACTCACCAAACCAACAAGGAGATGGAATGAAGGGGCTCTCCTGCAGAAAAACAACTTGAAAGGTAGGCAGAGAGAGTTGATTTTCATATGGGGAAAACAAAAGTAAAACTGCACACAGAGGAGTATGGGCTGACCAGGTTCTGAGTCTGGGCATAGGCCAACTCTGGGATCTTGGGACCCTGCCTAAGCCAACAGCAGAGCACTCCACCCCCACCCCCTTTAAGTCCTAAGCTCTGTAGCACTTGGCTCTTTCAAGTATTTGGTAAAGCCCCTAGACTCAGGGCAAAATAATTCAGTGCTTTAAGTTCTGCAAGCCATCAGCAGAAGAGATAGAATCAGTAGTTTTCAGAATCCCTACTCTACAGGCATAAAAAGGTCAGGAAAAATGAGCAAACAGCAAAAGAAAAACCTAACCGTAGAAAATTTTTATGGAGACAAAGAAGAGCAAGACACTGATTCAGCAGGGAACAAGGAGAGCAAAGCAGCCACATGCAAAACTTCAAAGAAAAATGGGGAAAAGAAATTAAAATAATGCAAAAAAGAAAATAGCAGCTTAAAAAGCAAAATTGGCCAAGTATAAAAAGAGGCACAAAAGCCCAATGAAGAAAAGAGTTTCCAAAAAAAAAAACACAATTCCCCAGAGAAAGAACTATTGGAATCATCTTTCACAACAGTGTATCTTTGGTTTTATTTTGGGGTTTTGGTTATGTATGAGTGCTCTTACCACAATGACTAATATTAAAGTGTGTTTTGCATGACAATAAAAAATGGAAAGGTAAATAAAAAAAATAGAATTGACCTACTGGAAGAGGTAAAAAAAATGCAATGAAGAAAAGAGTTTCATGAAAAGTAGGCTAGACCAAATGGAAAAGATCAAAAAGCCATGGAAGAAATTCATTCTTTAAAAATTAGAATTGGGCAAATAGAAACTAATGACTTTATGAGACATCAAAAAACAATAAAAGAAAATCAAAAGAATGAAAAGAAAAGAAAAAATGAACTATCTCATCAAAAAACAACTGACCTTGAAAATAGCTACAGGAGAGACAATCTAAGAATTATTCAACTATGTGAAAGTCATGATTAAAAAAAAACACAACAAAAACCCTAGATATCATATTACAAGAAATAATTAAAGAAAACTGTCCTGATATTCTTGAATAAAATGGTAAAAGAGAAATAAAAACAATTCACAGATCACCTCCTGCAATAAATCCCCAAATGACAACTCCCAGGAATGTTATAGCAAAATTCAAGAGCTCCCAGGCCAAGGAGAAAATACTGCAAGAAGTCAGAAACAATTCAAATATCATGGAATCCCAGTCAGGATTACACAGGATCTGGCAGCTTCTACTTTGAAGGATCAGAAAGCTTAGAACATGATATTCTAGAAGACAAGGGATTGGGTTTACAAACAATAATCCCTATGCATCAAAACTGACCATATTCTTTCAGGGGAAATGTAGTCATTTAATAAAATAGAAGATTTCCAAGGATTCCTGAAGAAAAGATCAGACCTAAATGAAAATATGATATCCAAATACAAAATTCAAGAGAAGCATAAATAGGTAAATAAGAAAGAAAAAAAATGTGCTTCAATAAAGTTGAATTGTTTATATTTCTACATAGAAAGGTAATATTTGTAACTTAAAATTTTATCACTATCATAGTAGTTAGAAGTAATATACGTAGACAGAGGGTATAGAAGTAAGCTATTTAGTATGATATGCAAAAAAAAAAAATTCAATTTGCATGGCAGTGAGCTCTGAATCTCTTAAAGTTCAATTCAACAATCATTTACTTACTGAATGCTTACTATGTATACCAGGCATTAGGCTTTGAACAAAGACAAAAATTAAATAGTCCCTGCTTTTAGGAAACTTACAGTTTATTGGGAAGAAACTACATGTTCATGGATAAGTATGTATGAAACACAGAGTCCCCCCAAAAATCTTAATGTAATTTTATACTTAAATTTTATTCTCTAAAAAAATGTACTATGACTTTTGGGATATTTTATCCAAAATGAATTTCAATACATGGGGAACAATTTATGCAAAGGTTCCAGGGAAGGCAGGAAACTAATAATTATTTTTATATCGCACTTTAAGGATGGCAAGGCACTTTTCAGTCTTATTTGATCCTTGTGACAACTTAGAGAGGTAAGCCCTATTATTATCTCTACTTCACAGATGAGGAAATTGAGACAAAAAGGTCAATTAACTTGCTTAGGGTCACATGGCTAGTAAGTGTCTTGAGAATGGATTTGAAGTTAGGACTTCTTGACACTATCCACTGAACCAGCTGGCTGCCTCAGAGATGGAATGTCACTTATGAGAAAGAATAGGCCATTTTGGCTGGAATATAGTGTTGTAAAATAGAATAATTAGGTATAACCAAAGCTAGAGGCAGATTTTGCAGTTTTAAACAAAAAACTTTTTAGTTTTATCTTAGTGGTACAACAGGAAGGCACTGAAGCTTCTCAATCAGGCAATGTCATGGGCAGATCTATAGTTTTGGAATACAGACAGGTTTTATTTCATATAAGCGGACAATTCTGCTGACTTCTACATAAAATGATTTTACCTAATACAAATTTGCCTGCAGACATAGGGAAGGGAGGGAAGGATGGAGTCTGAGGCTACTCATGGAAGGAAGGGGCTGGGACATAGTTCAAGGACATGTGGGGACCTAAGAAGTACACAGAGGAAGAGATTAGGCCCAGACAAGGACACCAACAGCAGAAGAGAGGTTACATGTGGGAGCCAAGGCCAGACACCTGGGTATACAAGTGTGGAGGGATAGAAGACAGACAAGTTGGTAAGTGGGCAGTGGGATAAAGGACTCCTTTTTCTGCATAGGTCTCTCAATGTATCCTTCACTTGGAAGGTGGTATTTTTGCGGGGAGAGGGGACAGAGTGGTATTGAGGGTGGTAAGAGGTCTTGAAGAGCTGAGCAGAGGGGCAGGAGTGGAGCGAGAGCAAAAGTAAGCAAGTACTTTACAGTAAAGTCAGCATAAGTGGTTTCTGAGATGTGGATTTCTTTCCATAAAGTTAAATTTGCCTAATGCAAGAACTGTCTATACAAATTTGGCAGCTTTATAAAATATGCATTGAAGAGGGAAAAAGACAAGAAACCAATTAAAAGTTTAGCATAAAGATGATATGAGTGAATACAAAGAAGGGTGGTGACAGTGCAAGTAGAAAGAAGAGGCTAGATCAGTGATTCTTAAAGTGGGTGCCACCACCCCCTGGTGGGTGCTGCAGTGATCTGGGGGGGGGAGGGGCAGTGATGGCCACAGGTGCATTTATCTTTCCTATTAATTGCTATTAAAATTAAAAAAAAATTAATTTCCAGAGTGCTAAGTAATATTTTTTCTGGAAAGGGGGCTGTAGGCCAAAAAAGTTTGGGAACCACTGGGCTAAATAAAAGGGATATTATAGAGACTGATTTGATGTGGTAACTGTGAAAAGTCAAAGTTGGGAACCTGGGTAGCTAGAAGTAATGAGGTAGGGGCAGCTGGGTAGCTCAGTGGATTGAGAGCCAGGCCTAGAGACGGGAGGTCCTAGGTTCAAATCCGGCCTCAGACACTTCCCAGCTGTATGACCCTGGGCAAGTCACTTGACCCCCATTGCCTACCCTTACCACTCTTCCACCTATAAGTCAATACACAGAAGTTAAGGGTTTAAAATAAAAAATTAAAAAAAAAATAAATAAAAAATAGAAGTAATGAGGTACCCTCATCAGAAATAGTTTGGAGTGAGACATGTTTAATGAACAAGATAGGGCAGGTAGGTGGCAGAATGAATATAGTACTAGGCTTGAAGTTGGGATTCCAAATCTGGCCTCAGTTACTTCCTATCCATGTGATCCTGGGCTAGTCACTTAATGTTTGCCTAGATTTTGCCCTTCTGTCTTAGAGTTGTTACTAAGAGGGAAAGAAAGAGAGAGACAGAGAAAGGAAGGAAGAAAAAAATGGTATCAGCTTAGAGAAACTTAAAATTTCATTTAAGATTTTTGGGATACACACTGTACATAGCTCTTGGTGGAAAACCTAGAAATAAGGGGATGTTCTCAGTTGAGGAATGGCTGAGAAAATTAAAATATATTAATGTAATAGAATATTGCTATGCTGTAAGAAAAGATGCACAAAAACTCTTTCGGAAAAATCTGAATGATTTGTATGAACTAATGTAGTAAGCAGAATCAAGAAAGCAACTTATATATAATAACATAACATTATAAAGAGAAAGAACTTTGAAAGACTTTAAAACAATTATCAACCACAATTTCAGAAGACTGATGATGAAGCAAGCTATTTACCCTCCTTAAAGAGGTCATGGATTCAAGGTGTAAAATGAGATTTTTTTAACATGGCCAATGTGGGAATTCATTTTGCTTGACTGTGCATATTTGTTAAAACAGTCCTTTTTTTTTCTAATTCTTAAATGAGTTGGAGGAAGGTAAGAGGGAGAAAAAATTTTTTTCCAGTTGAAAAAATTTAATTTAAACCTAAAAAAAATTATAAATTTTGGATATATTCATCTTGAGATGTTTATGAAGTGTCCAAGTGGAAATGCATAGCAGCAGCCAGATGGTAGATGTGAGATTACAGTCTCAGAGAAAACCAGATTCTAGATAGGTAGATTTGAGAGTCAGTTTCCTTATCTACAAAATAAGGAGGCTGAGCTAAATAACCACTAAAGTCCCTTCCAACTTGAAAGCCTATGATCATATGCCAAAGGAACCTCCACCTAGGCATCATATACATTAATAGCATACATATATAGTATTGCATAAATGTCTTTTATTCAGAAATTATCCAGGCATTATTTAAAGTTATGGTAAGGGCTGTGATTTTACTGGTGTGGATACCTATCTGTGAGGAAATTCCTTCTACCAATGAAGGTCAGTCACTGCTTTTGAACTTTTAGTTTTAGAGAACTGCACGAGGGACTGAGAGGTCCAGTGATTTGTCCAGAGTCACACCCTGCAAGTATGTATCAAAGGCAGAACTTGAACTCAAGTCTTCCTGACTCTGAGGTCAATTCTCCAGTTAGTCCATCGATATTTAAGAAGCACCTACCTATATGCCAGGCATTGTACTTAGTACTGGGAATATAAAAAGAAGTAGAAGACAGACCTTGTCCTCAAGTTGCTTATAATCTAATTTTAATATCATATGATTCTTGCAGTGGAATATACATTTTTGACATTATAAATGAATGCTTTGGAGCAGCTAAGTGGTGCAATGGATAGGGAACCAAGCTTAGAGATAAAGAGATTTTGGGTTCAAATCTGACCTCAAACACTCTAGCTGTGTGACCCTAGGCAAGTTACTTAATTCAAATTACCTACTCCTTACTGGTCTTCTGTCTTGGAATAGATTCTAAGACAGAAGGTAAGGGTTTGAAAAAAAAAAAATGGTCTGTCTACTTGAAGATAATTTCCATATACATTTGTAGACCGGTATGGTGAAAAGAACTCTAGATTTAGAATCTGAGGAACTGGGTTCAAATTCTAATTCAGCCTTTCACTTTTTATGTAAACTTAAGTAAACCATGGCACAACTCTGGAACCTAATTTCTCGATCTATAACACGAAGAGTGTTGATTATAGAATTTCTAGGGTCTCTGTGAGCTATAAATCCTATTTTCTCATGTAAACAATATATTTACTATATACAGGGTGCAAAAAGAACAAGGTGAAAAAATGCCCACCCCCACCCCCCAAATGCCAAGATTGCAACTGCAGAGCTCCCAATAGAAAGGCTACTTTTGCCTCCTCTCACTCTTCTTCCTTCCTATCTAACACAGGATATTACAAGGTTTTGGGGACTTTGGAGATTGGGACTAAGGAGCGGAGACTGAAAACACCCCTGCCAGACTCACTGTAATAACTATTCCAGGCTCCTGCCTAAAGAAAATGGGGAAAGGTCCAGCTCAAACATTCATGATATTGTTCAAAAATTGGATGTGGAAAAAGGGAACTGACAGTTCAGTAAAACATTTCTACTGCTCAAAAAACAACTCAGAAAACACACTCTACTTAATAGTTGGTTTGTAATACTATCTTTATATATAGGATCTTAGATTCTAGAATTTAAAGTTGCAAGAACCTGTAGAGTTTCTAATCCAATCCCCTTATTTACAGATGGAGAAACTATCAGTGAGTTGAATGACTTGTTCAAGATCACATACCTAGTGACCAATCCCCTTATTTACAGATGGAGAAACTATCAGTGAATTGAATGACTTGTTCAAGATCACATACCTAGTGACTCAGAAAATGAATCCAGGTCCTCTAAATCTATATCCTGTGTTCTATTATATTATGTTGCTCTATATTGATGTATAGCATTATTACTTACAACTTACTAAATAAAAAGTTGTATTTGCTTTGGATAAGTGCCCATTAGAACAGCTACAGTATTCATTTATATAATGTGACAATGTACTGATTATACCTAGAGAGCAGTTGCTTTGCATCCTTCCATCAGTTGAACAGCGCAGCATAGTGCCCACCACACGGCCTCCCACCACAATGACTCGCACATCTCGGCCATGGGATTCCTTCACATACTTCTGGAATAGGTATGGCGCTTCATGGCGAATAAGATGGCTTAGGTCAGCCAAGTGGTGCTTATCTCGAGCCAGGAAAACAGCTTTACCTTAGGTAAAAAGAAAAAAGGGTGCTATATGTCATTCTATGGACCATTGACAATATTACTTATATATATTACTTATATCTCTTTTTTTAGTCCCCCATAGTAAAGTTTCAAAAACACTATGACACTTAAATCAGTAATATTTTGGTTTTTCACAATGAATTGTCATATTCACTCATTCACTCAGTGAAGTATTAAAAGTATGATATTAAGTAATACTCTGCCTTAATGTGAAAAGAAAAAGGATACATTTCCACTTCATTGTAACTATATCAAAATGTTTTCTAAGAACAGCAGTGATAAAAAATGGTTTACATTTATATATCACTTAAGGTATGCAAAACACTTGACATACACCAAATCATTTGACCCCCGACAATAATTGTCTTGGGGGTAGCTGTTATTAACAATCATCAAAATTCTAGTTTTAAAATCATCTACAGATTTCAGATGATCTTATAGAATTTTCTTTCTCCAAAACCTAACTTCTAAATCTTATGTTTCTATTTTGGGATCCTACCCTTTTGTTCCTCTACTAACTGCTCCAAAGCCATTGGAAAGCATTTCTGTCAAAACCTTCATTTTACTTTCCTTGGTGTCTTTAGTAGGCAGAAGGCCTGCCTTCTTTACTAAAAACAATCAGGAATAACAGGATCTCTCAGAAGGGACAATTTGATTACTTTGATTATTACAACAACAACAACAACAACAACAGCAGCAGCAGCAGCAGCACGAGGAGGAGGAGGAGGAGGAGGAGGAGGAGGAGAACAACAACAACAACAACAACAACAACAACAGAGCAGCAGCAAAAATCACTGGTAACAGAGTTTATAGTAGTTAAAAATTGAAAGCTGGGAGAGAAACTTGACCTTCAGAGAAAAGGATATATAGATCAGTCAATAACAATACCTGAATAGTTTAGGCAAGTTTATTTTTATAGCAATCTTCTCCTTGCTCTGATTCCACATAGCTAGTCTCTAACTTAGAAAATGGTTGTGTACCAAAAGTTCATTTATAAAACGACTATTTGGAACTAAGAACATAATTCCCATAGGAAAATGTAATAAATAATGAACAAATATCTGGGTTAACTAATGAAATCTTATTTAACTCATTTAGCTTGTGGTCCCATACAACATAAAAGGAGCCTCTGTTTCCATGTAAACAGCTGAGCTGACAGAATGACAGGAAGTTTTACTTAACATGATCAGAAAAACATACAAAAAACTTAATTAGAACCAATGAACAGATGGAATACTATTGTGCTCAAAGGAATAATAAACTGGAGGAATTCCATGTGAAGTAGAAAGACCTCCAGGAATTGATGCAGAGTGAAAGGAGCAGAGCCAGAAGAACATTGTACACAGAGACTGATACACTGTGGTAAAATAGAATGTAATGAACTTCTGTACCAGCAGAATACAGTGACCCAGGACAATTCTGAGGGACTTATGGAAAAGATGCTACCCACATTCAGAGGAAGAACTACAGGAGAGGAAACAGAAGAAAAGCAACTGCTTGAATGCATGGGTTGAGGCAGACATGAATGGGGATATAGACTCGAAACTACCACGCCAATGCAACTATCAACAATTTGGAAATAGGTCTTGATCAATGACACATGTTAAAACCAGTGGAAATACGCATCAGCCATGCTGGGGTGGAGGAAGGTCGCGGGGTGAAGGGGAAAGTAAGAGCATGAATTATGTAACCATGTTAACTTTTCTAAAAAAATAAATATTAATAAATGTTAAAAAAAAGAACCAATGAACACTCTGAACACTCAAGACATAGATTCCTCTCCTATTCACAAAAATTAAATTCCAACTCTTTTGGCTTAACATTTTTACCACTTAAATTTTCTGACATTCTAAAGGTTAACTTAAAAGCATTTGTAATGGGGTCAGTTTGCCTAAAGATTGGCATGCTAATTATCATTATGAAAACCAATGCAATCCAATTCAATAAGCCTTTATGAATCACTACTATGTGCAAGGCACTGGGGATATTAAGACAAAATTGGGTTTATGATAAAAAAATACATATGGTAATGGAGGGAGACTCTGATATAGTATATTAACAACTTAGAAGGTTTCCCATGGGATAGGGGTTTACAAGCTTGACAAGGGGACAATTTATTTTGAGTAGAGAATATCTGGTAAATAACTATAGCATCCTATTAAAATATTACAAAAGTAGTAATTGTCAAAAAAGAAAATTATGAAATGGAAAAAGTGAAGTGGGAAAAGATAGGAATGTTATAATACATTGAAAAATTTTGGAAAAATTATACTTGAAGGAATAATGAATTCCTCATTGACCAAAACCCTTTCCATAACCAGCTAAAAAAAAAATCAGGGAAAATTCAGGGAAGGATGAGCTAATTATCTAATAATTAGAAACTCTGAATTGATTTCCAATAAGTTACAAAATCTTTGGTATACTAGTGAAGAAATACATCCATTTTTTACTCAATGTGCCTCAATTCCATTTAAAACAAATTATTTTTGTGGAAGTTCTATTTAAAATAACTTATTTTTGCAAGTCAGGATTCTTTGTCCTATTCTCAAACAAATCCAAAGGAAGGAACAAAATGGAAGCTGAACATATTATGCAGATATCTCTTTTTAAAACTATGTCAAGAATAAAACTTGTTGGTTGTCAATAAATAGAATCAAGGGTGTCATCAATTTATTAGATTGTGTTCTGATAAATGATTAATAACTTTATGACATGAAGAAATGTTATACACCATAATACAATATAATTAACATTTTATTAAGCTCTTATTTTGTGCCAGGCACAATGCTAAGCGCTGGGGATTGTTGTGAGGGTTATTTAGCAATTAATTTAATATTAGTGTTGGACCTAGCAGGAAGGGCTGGAGAATTCCAAGATGGAATGAAGGAGCAGGAAGTGGGGTTGTGCTCTGAAAGAGACTCCATTAGTGATTGGGAACATAACTGTTGCTAACCCTGGGAGATCTCAGAGTTAGGGAAAAACTGCATCCAGATTCCCTGGGATCCTGAGAGGTGGAGGCTTTCAGCAGGGAACAACAGACCTGCAGAGCAGCACCAAGTGGGAAGTGGTTTGTGATCTGGTGGACAGCTCTGCAGATTCACTCTCCCTACCTGAGTACCTTGGATCACCTTGGCTCTTGGTATCCTGTGACCATCCTTGGATTTACCGTGAGACCCCAATTGAAAGCCACCCTCAGGCCCTTTAGCTGAGCTGATCAAACCTGGCTGGAACCAGGTTTGAAGGAGCTTTTCCCCTGTGACTTCAATACTGCTTCCTTTGGGTCCTGCTGCCTGGCTTAGGTCAACAGGATAGTGTAGTCAAGTCCTTCCCTGCCCCCTGCGGTTTGCCCTTAGGTTTCAAGTATAGAATCCCTTATTCCCATCCTTTTATTATTTCCCTCAATTAAGCTGTTATAAATTTTACCTTTTTGCCTTCTGGATCCATAGCCTAGGAGAGCTGAGTGACTGTTGGCCTAAAAGCCATTCCTATTGACAGTTAACAGCTTGGCTGTAAACCCTGGTCTTCCTATCCTGGTTGGTCCTGTCTCTCCTTCATCCCAGTGTGAACCCACAATCCATTTAGGTTACATTTTAATAATAACAACAACATCCCTGGTGCCTCGCCATTACAGGATGCAAATAAGAAAGACAAGTCACAGCCCTAAAAGATATTATACAAAATCCAATGGGCTAAGACAACACACAAAAGGAAACACAGTAAGAGTGGAAGGTGGAGCCATGATAATAGAGAATATAAAACAAGCAGTATAGCTGGTAAGAAATGAAGAATTAGCTGGGCTTCTGGGCCTTCTTTATATGGGGGATGTAGGAGGAGTCATTTACTGAACAGAATTTACTTTATGAAAAAAATTAATCTATTTTATTTCTTACCTGCATGTGCATATGCATGGTAAACTCTAGAATTTATTTATTTTCATGATGAACAGGAAGTATGGGCTAAAAGCCAAAGGGTAAGGCTCTTAGTAAACTCTCACCATGGGTGATGGCTAATGAGTTGAGCTTTGAAGAAAACTAAAGATTCTAATAGGAGGAAGAAGGCCTGAGTGACAACTCCTAAAATGACCTGAAGACAAGAAATGGAATACTAAATTCTGGCTATTGCGACTAATTTGGCTACAACACTGATTCTTATTTAGTGGCTCATAAATTCCTTGAACTTTTGTAGCAATGATATAAAAGATTTACACTATAAATTCTTTAATGGTACTTTAAGCACTTAATTTGCAATTTTGTTAAAAAAATTTTCTCTGACACAATAAGCATGTGCATATTTGAAGCTTATAGATTTCTACATTGATTTGAAAATGTCATGATCATAAGCACAATGAATTTAATGTTTTAATTTGATTATACTAAACTCTGCTTCTGACTAAGAACAAACTCTTACAGCTTATCAATCTGTCATCAAATTGTTTCCATGCTACCAGAAGGAATCAGTGCAAACTGATTGGCATGCACATATTCTCATTTGCAAGATATTGCAAAAGCCTACTATTACTTTCCACCACAAATTTGGGTGAGCAAGCATTTTCATTTCATTGTTAGTTTTCAAGTAAAATATAGAAATAAACCTGATGGGAAATTAGAAGATTATTCTAATAAGGTAGTGAGCCAAAAATTACATATCTTTGTTCAAATAAAAAAAATCTAACATTAAAATCAAGTTACTTTATGATTATCATATTATATTAAACATTTTCCAAGATGTTACTTCATTAAAATGTTACTCACTCAGCAAAATTTGCAGAAAAATTAATATGAAGTCCAGTAGATAATAAAAAGCTTAAGAGATGTTGCTAGATTATTTCTTTTAATTCTTTGATAATGATGCAATTATTAGAGGAATAGTTTACAATTGTTAATGAGCTTTTATGATTATAGGTAGAATAAAAGTTTATATTGTAAAACTATAAAAATTGTATAATTTAAATTTGGAACATTGAGGGGCAGGGGACAAAAGTTTTTATTGTAGTTATGGTAAGCATATAAAGAATGTTGTGCATTGGGAAAGATTACTCCTATAGAAGCAGGGAAAGAAAGATAAAGTAGACCAGTGTAAGGATGGGATTTGTGCAAGGGGTATGGGACAAAAGGAGCCAGAGAAGGAGTTGGTGACAGTTGGTGACAGATGAGACCAGAGAGAAGTCTGGGAGATTTCTCTGAGGAAGAAGGAGAAGAGAGGTCTTTAGGTGGAGGACTGTGAGGAGAGATGAGGAGGACATCCCAGCTCGCATCCAGTCCCTGACAGCTTCCTGAGGATCTTTCTTTGGAAATTGAAACCCCGATTCCCTGATCAAAGCCATTCATCGCATCTCAACCATCAAGACTTCAATCATCGAGTGAGCTAAGTTTTTGGACTCCATTTTGGGAGAGATCTCTTAGTCTCCTTCACCCATTACCCAACCTTGCTGAGAGAATCCCTTTTCAGTCAAAACTTACAATTGGAGAGAAAGGATAGAAATAGAAATAGAAACAGAAGAGGTGAGGGGAGAAGCTTAGAAATGGGAAACACTGGGTTTCCCACCTAAGTGACAGACCCCATAGGAATAGCGAAGAGGGCACCCCAAAATCCCTCTGCCTTCACTCCTTTCCTCAATTCCTGAATTGCAAATAATAAAAGCCATTCATCAGTCAGATAGTGTTCCAGTGTGCCTGAGAGGGGGAGGGGAACCACAGCTTGGTCTGGCTGCCTCCATCTTGAAGCCGGACCACACACTGTGAATTTAACTGATCGGGGGGGAGGTTTGTATGAACTCCATCCTTATTTGGGATCAGATTGGGGTACCACATACCTCGTCTTATAGGGAAGCCTCATCCCTAACTCCTGTGGGGCAGCACGACCATCCAGGTCACCCAGTTTCAGGGTGACACCCCCTTAAAGTCTCCCAGTATATATTCGATCCTAGGGGAGAGCTGGAAGAGAGACCCACCACATAGACTCTCTCTCTCTCTCTCCCTTCTATCATAACATTGGTTACTGGCTCTCTTTATTGTTATACCAGTCAGAAGGCTACCGGAATAGTCCAAGAAAGGAAAGGAAGTGGTGGTGGTGGTGGTGGGGTCTGAATTAGGTCTGCAGTACTGGAAATAAAAATGGAGGCAATGATTCTGAGAAAAAAAATTAAGTAATATCTTGGCAAATGGCTGGATATGGGACTCTTCACACCAAACTACCATGCCTATTCCCACCCCACTGCCTACTTTCCAGGTCTCCTTTATGTGTTATGTTCCCTGTTAAATAATGTAAATAACTTGAAGGTAAGGATTGTCTTACTTGTATTTATATCCCCAGTGGTTTAGCACAGTGCCTGATGCATAGTAAAGGCTTAATAATATTAATTTATATAATTTTAATCTTATCTAATTTTTAATTCTATCTCTTAATTTTAATATCAACAATGTAACATCCCAGGACAAATGAATCTTTCATCTTCTTCTAGACTTGAGCTTTGTATACCTCTCGATCCTGTTTCAAATTAATTCCATGATCATTTATATTCATTATCAAAGGAGATAATGCAAATAAAGTGGCTTCTGCTATACTTTATAAATATTAGCTATTGCTATTATGGCTATCTAATGGATTTTCCAAATCCCTTTTATGGTATCTTTCAGAATTCTTGTTTCAGTAACTATTCCCTTCTTGACTTGATTCTAAGATTATTACTTACTACTATGATCTAGTCAGTATCTGGGACAGAGAAAAAAAATATATAACTGCTTCCATCTGAGTGAGAAAAAACTATGAACTTGTGTGTGTGTGTGTGTGAGTGTATGTGTGTGTGTGTGTAATATCTACCTCTATGACCCCGTGTATTCTTCACCACCATTGGGAACTCCAATACTTCTGCTTCATCAATCATCTTAGCAAAATTTTCGTGACCACCTGTTTGAAGAAAAAAACAAAAAAAAAACATGAAATGTTTTCATGAATTTCTAAAACTAAAAAAAAAAAATTTATGCTGGGAAAAGATGAAAAGAGAACAACAGAAGGTCAAAGGGAAAGCCTGCTACAATGACCTAAGGATGAGAATAAATTTTTAGGAAGAAAAAACTCGAGAAAAGTGGAGACTAATTATAGTTCCAAACTACTTGTGACTTTTAGAATACATATAAGATATTTTAAAACCCTCTAAGTACTTATTAACTATTCTTGACCTTGAATATTTTCCCCATAATCTATATTTTCCCTCTAACTCAGATATTCATAAGACTAGTCATATTTTAAAATTTCATCATCATCCATACTTTGAAGATATTCAACTCTGAAATTATTATCATAACTTCCTCTCATTTCATCGCTTCCTCACTCCTTCCTAAACTTATTTTCATTCTTTTCTGTTTTCCTAGATCACCAAATTTGTTTTAGCTTAACTTTCCTCTTTGGCTTTGATCTTACAGTTAACCAGTTCAATTACACACTTTATTCCATTCATGAATTCTTTGCTCCTTTGTGCCAACATTCAGTTTTGCGAATCTGTGAGTCAGGATTATCTCCCTACTACCATCCTTTTTCTTTCCTCCAGAATACCACAGGAAGGAGTGATTACCAATTGTCTTAACTGTGTCCACCACAAATGTGTTATTCTTAATTTGCCCATAGTTTTAGCAAGGTAATTGGTAGGCTCTGAGTGTTGGCCAGGGAAGTTTTGCTAAAGGTTAGTTCTACTCTAGAACCAAAGAATATTAGAGCTGGAAGAAAGTCTAGATATCGCTTAGTCTAACCTTTTCCTTTTACAAATGAAAATCCAGCTTTCCAGAATCAGGTCATTCCTTTCATTCCAATAGTTTCTATAAACTAAGAATACTTTTGTCTTAAATTTGTCTTCCAGATATAATTGGAGGTGGTTATTAAAGCCTAAGTGCTTATATTTTTTCCACCCATGCACATTAAAAATAAACAAATAAACCAACCTTACTTTCTGTTTTAATAACTACTCTTAAGACAGAGGAGCAAGACCTGGGCAAATGGAGTTAAGTGACTTGAGGAAGGTCATACTGCCAGGAAGTATTTAGGGTTAGATTTGAATCTAGGTCCTCCCAACTCTAAGTCTACAGTTCTAACCACTGTGTTATCTAGCTGTCCCATCCCATACACATCTGATAAATATAGCATGGAAGTTTATATATACTTCCAAAGCTCTTTTACATACAGTTCAGTAGAGAAGGAGCATAGAGTAGGTAGAAGTTAGTAATCCTATGCTCAAAGACTTTTAAAACTAAAAGTGATTATACAGATAAATTAGTCCAATTCTCAAACTCATCACTATTTTACACTTGAAAAACTAAGGCTTAGAAAGCAAAATTACTTACTCAAGGTTACAAACCAGATTAATGCCAAAAGCAAAATTAGAAACCAAGTCTCCTAATTATCAGCATAGTGTACGTTCCACTGGGCTGACTTGAACCCAGAGGTTTTTTTTTCAGTACCTTGGGATAGATTTCATCTGATATCTGGAACTTGAACTAATTTAAAGTAAATAAGTATTATTTTAACATCTTTTTTTTATCTTGGGTATCATAGTATCTAAGAGTTGCAGGATTCAAAGGATTAGAAAATTAGATATTAGACCAGCAAGGAACATTAGAAATCATCCAAGTACTTAATTTTAAAGATGAGGAAACCAAGGCCTTAACAGACTATGAATAGCCCAAGATCACACGGGTATTAAGTGGCAAAGCCAGTATTCAAATCCAGGTGATGATTCCAAATCCACAACTCTTTGTACTATACCAGAGCCAGTCTCATCCCATTTAAACAAGAATCTCCCCCAAAAGATATGGGATATAGCTTTAACAATGCTGCATTTACTCATCTCTTATTTTCTTTGTCCTTTAGACTTCAGACCAAAGATGGATCAGAGTTGTAGAATATTCTTAAAGAAACAAACACCTTCTTGAAGGGTCTAGAACTAAAGAATTCTTGACATTTGTAAGGGAAATCTCCTCTTATATGAAAGATTAAAAAAAATTTCTTGCACTACAGGTGCACAATTCTGTCCCAATAATGGCTACTAAATCTAAGTGGAGCATCTATAACCTGCAAACTTCTTTTGGTTTCATAATCTTAATAGAATGAATTGAAGAGAATCACAGAATGGAAGAACAAAGTCATCTGCCTTAAGTCCAGTCCAAGTATTTCTGTTGCACTCTTTCCAGGATTACAGTGTATTATTGGTGTTTACCTGTGTATGCCTGAAACTCTGAAAGTGAAAGGAATGGGTACATTTGACTTCACTTATAAAGCATTAAAATAAATAGTTAAAATTATATCCTATAGATCTGAACCCTTTGGTTCCTCACTTTCTTCTTCAATCCTTTATCTACCTGCCAAAATAATATTCAGAGGTCCCTATTGCTTTAAGATTAAATACACATTTCTCAATTTTTTATTTGGAGCTTTTTTAGTAAAATTCCAACTTAAGTTTTTAGAATCATTTCAACTAGTATTCTCCTTCATGAACTCTACACTCTAGCCAGACTGCCCTATATGCTGTGCCCAGGACATGACAACCCAATTTCTGCCTCAAACTTGGAACATATTCCTTCTTGAACTGTACCTTTTAGCAGCCTCAGCTTCCTTTAAGGTTCATGTTAGGTGATACTGCTTATAGAAAGCCTTTCCTGATTCCACTATCTTACATTTACTTATTTTGGGGACAGCTAGGTGGCATAATGGATAAAGTGCTGGGCCTGGAATCAGGAAGACTCATTTTCATGAGTTAAAATCCAGCTGTGAAAAACTTGGGAAAATCACTTAACCCTGTGTTTGCCTCAATTCCTGATCTGTAAAATGAGCAGGAGAAGAAAATAGCAAATTATTCCAAAATACTTGCCAATCTCCCCCTCCCTCCCACCATGGAGTAATAAAGAGTCAGATGTGACTCAAACAACAAAAAATATTTTTCTTAAGTAGAACATAAATTCCTTAAAAGCAGGAACTCTTTGTTTGTAATAAGAATTTGCTGACTAAACAGTAATGAAATTCCATTATTTCCTGTCTCACAGTGTGGAACATCAAATGAAAAGCAGGATTCCCTAACTACCCTATTTCAAATTGTTAAAAATTCCAAGTCTTTAAGCAATATCTCTATGAATCTCCCCATTATTGGATTTTTCTTAAGCACATATTCAAAATATTACTTTGAAAACTATCAGGGATTCATGCTGTATTTTCCTACTGATGGCCTCACCATAAGAGAAGGTATCTGGAAGAGGAACACCATGGCCAGCTAGCTCTTGGAAGGTCCAGAACTTATTGACACAATTCAGGATAGCTTGAGGCCGATTCATCAGCCGGCATCCCATCTTTTCTAGGTGACGTAATACGGTGATATCACTATCACTTTGCACCCAAGGTGTTGGTACTCTTACTACCACCACCTGGGGATAGGCAGTGATCAGCTCTCCATTGATTCGGAGACCTGTAAACATAGGGAAGAAAAAAAGAGTGCATTAATTTAAGAGATTCAAAGGAGATGTCAGATAAGTCACAATAGAGCATAATAATACAGATATTCCAAAACACAGTTCATGTGTTCATGGGCACTTGAAGGGGAGCAGCTAGGTAGGCTCAGTGGACTGAGAGCCAGGCTTAGAGATGGGAGGTCCTGGGTTGAAATCTGGCCTTAGAGACTTCCTAGCTGCGTGATCCTGGGCAAATCACTTAACTGCTATTGCCTAGCCCTTTGTCACTCTTCAGCCTTGGAACCCATACACAGTACAGATTCTAATTCTGAAGGTAAGGGCCCCCAAAATAAATAAATAAATAAATGAATTGTACAAGGAATGGAAAGTTTCCCTTTTGTCTCTGTCATTATAACTAGCACAATTCCCTGTACGTTGTAGGTTTTGTTTGAATATGTTTGTTGAAATGGAAGGAAGAGAACCTCCTATAAACATGTATTTTATACTTAAAAATTTACTTTATTGATGTCTTTTATTTTTACAGTCATCTAATCATTCACTATTCCCTGCCCCCACTAAAACCTCCTCTTGTGACAAATATATGATACAAAAATCTTGTCTAAGACTATATATACAAAATTCTGTTATAGTAGCACCTTGTTCTAGTAGCATCTTCCCACTAGGAAGGAGGAATTTTCTATATATTTTTAAAGACTAAAACAATCACTTGTCAGATTGTTTTTCGCAGAAGAAAATGGCAGGAAGGAACTTTAAGATTAACAAGTTTTCTAATCCAGTGTGGCCTAGAAACTGGGGATGGACTAATTTCACTATTGTATTCATTTGACATAAACAGATCAATAGTATGCATAAGGCACTTCTGAAGTGCCTTCCATATATGCATAGGTCTGCTTTAAAACACTGTAGATAAGGATTTTAAAAATATAAATCTCTAATCACAAAGATTTGTTTTGGGAGAGAGGTAATGTGTGGTCCCAGTTTTAATATACGGAGTGTCAGCATAAGCAATTAAATGGGAATTCTGGTGTAGTTTTGTGGAAACCAAAGACAACATTGCCAAGGAAAGCAGACTCAGAAATACCTAAAATATATATGTATAATATTATATAATACCATCATATTTTTAGATTGTAAATGCCATTAAAAAAAATCAGACTTCAACTCTGATATGGAGGCCCAAAAAATTTTACTCAGATTTTCCAGATTGTGGGGATACCTTGCCCTAACTTCTGTGATGTGGAAGGTATGCCTATATATATGTAGAGTACATATAATTAAGATAGGGTGTAATGAGGCAAGAGAGAAATTCATCTAGAAAAATTTAAGCTGAGGTTTGAGGGTAGAGAAAGATTCTGAAAAGCCACGAGAAGGCACTTATGTTAGGCAAAGAAGACAGATCTTGTAAATATATGGATGCAGAAGGTGGTATGTTTAGTTCAGAGAAAAATTGGTATACTTTGTCTTGGGGTATAGTTTATTTGTGAAGTGGTGTGAAATGAGGCTAGAAAACAAAGCAGATCCAGATTGTGGAGGGTCTTTGATGCCAGGCAGAAAAATCATAATTTATTCTACAGACAATAAGGAGATCCGCATAAGGTTTCTGAGAAGAGTAACATGATCAGACCAACATCAAAGGAAGATTTGGAACAAGGGTGGATGTATCTGGAATGAAGGTAGATGGAACAAGAGAAGGATAAAGGATAGATCCCAAAGATGTCTCAAAGGAAAATCACTAAAGAATTGGCAACTGAAAAGTGAGGAAGAAAAAAGAATCAAGGATTGTGAATTGAGTTATGGGGGGAGGGAAGAAATAGGGGCTTTGGAAAGCAGATTTAGGGCTTAGGTAAGATAATTAGTTCTGGTTTTGACATACTGAATTTGAGAAGAGTTCCAAGGAAGAACTCTATTTCTTGGGAGTTAGTGGATTCATTTCACTGAAGGTCTTTAAGACAAAAACATGATAATCTACCTATATTGCTAAGGGAGTATTGTTATAAAATGGGATTCTTTTTCAGGTATAGGGTAGATTCAAACCTCTTCTAATTCTGAGATTGTGTGATTCTAAAAAGCTGGCAGGACAACCAAGAGAAGATGCAACAATCCAATTAAACTGATGCTTAAAAACTGTTATTACTATAAAAATTATTACAAGTTGAGTCAAAATCAACAAGCATTTGTTAAATTACAAGCATTAAGTCTACTTTGTGCTAGAAACTATGCTAAAAGCTGGAGATGCAAAGAAAGGCAAAACTGGAAACTAAAAGGATCCCCATTCACATCAACTGAAGATTGACTAAATAAAATGTGTAATAGGAATGTGATGGAATGTTACTATGCCAGAAGAAATGAAGAAATAGATGATTTTAAAGAGACACACAAAGACTTATATGGACCAATGTAGGGTGAAGTAAGAATTAGAAGAATTTATACAAAACAGATATAAAAATGAACAATTTGAAGACATAAATGGATAAATAATGAAATGAACAGAACTGGAAGAACAATTTATTTTATTTATTTTTTTAAAACCCTTGCCTTCCATCTTAGTATCAATATTGTATATTGGTTCTAAAGCAGAAGAATGGTAAGGGGTAGGCAATGGGGGTTAAGTGACATGCCCAGGGTCACACAGCTAGGAAATGTCTGAGGCCAGGCCTCCCCATCTCTAGGCCTAGCTCTCAATCCACTGAGCCACCCATCTGCCTCTGGAAGAACAATTTATATAATAACCATACCATAAACAAAAACAACTTTGAAAGGTATAAGCACTGTGATGGCTATGCCAGAGGGCTAATAATGAACCATATCTCATCTCTATCTTGACAGAGAGATGACAGATTTACAGTGCAGAATAAGCTACATGTGTTTTTGTATATAATCAGTGAGAGAATCTGTTTGGCCAGACTATGCAGCTTTGTTATAAATTTGCTCTTGTTGTATCATTTCAATTGTCTGACTCTTTGTGATCTCCTTTGGAGTTTTTTTGGCAAAGTTTCTAGAGTGATTTGCTATTTCTTTCTCCAGCTCATCTATAGATAAGGAAATTAAGGTAAACAGGGTTAAGTGACTTGCCTAGAGTCACACAGTTAGTAAGTCTGAGGCCATATTGAATGCATGTGTTCCTGACTCCAGGCTCAGCACTCTATCCATTACCTAGCTGCACTACAAGGAAATAGTATTTTGTTAAAAAAAAATTAAAAATTGGTTGCAGAGTGCTACAGATGTGAAATATTGAATATACTTAAAGATGAGGTTACTTTGTTAAGTTCTATTTAATTGTTGTACTTGGAATGAGAGCTCTTTCACAGAGTAGAAGTCATATATAAAAGTAGCTAAACACATGAAAAGCCCACATGTTGGGCTTCTTTTTGTTGGGTTTTTAATCAGAGAGGGTACTTTTTCAGGGAGTTTAGATGAGAAGGGGGAAAAAATATAGGTTAACAGCTGTTGGGGAGGAATAGGACTCTAGTCAAGGTTTGTTCTTTTAAAAGTAAAGGGGGGGGCAGCTGGGTAGCTCAGTGGATTGAGAGCCAGGCCTAGAGATGGGAGGTCCTAGGTTCAAATCTGGCCTCAGACACTTCCCAGCTGTGTGACCCTGGGCAAGTCATTGACCCCCATTGCCTACCCTTACCACTCTTCCACCAAGGAGCCAATAAACAGAAGTTAAGGGTTTAAAATAAAAAAAGAAAAAAAAGTAAAGGGATATTTAAGCATATTTCTAATATCAGGGAAGGAGCTAGTAAATAGGCAGAGATTAAATTTTAGATAAGTAAGACAGGTTAGTGGGAATACTCTTCTGGAGAAAATATTAGGGTCTGGGATCAAGAGTACACGTAGAGATTGGCCTTGGCTAGGAAAAGGCCCACCTCTTTCTTAGAAACTGAAGTAAAGGAGGATATATTGGGTGATGATAATCATTTGGTCAAGAGAGGCGGCTAAGAAGAAACCGTGAATGACTAATTTTTTTTTGGAGAGGGATAGGATTTGGAGTAGAAAAGGCTAAATTAATTCCTTTTTCACTAGTCAGTATGTTGATTACTTTTAACACAGCTCAAAACTTGAGATGCTGCTAATCTGTCAATCTCTATCATAGAAGTGAGGATGACTGATGGAACAAGCCAGTTGTTTGTTATTGTTAATGGTGAAAGCAAGTTGAATCCCCACTTTGAGACCCTCTCTACATAAAAATTTTTGAATTAAGTATGTGTTATTATTAACCTGTTTCTAGATATCAAGAATTATTAAATGTTTTCTTCTAACTTCTATAAAATGTAGTACTCACCTTGTCACATTCTGTTTAAAATCAAGGGGGCTTCTGTCAAGGTCATTCTAAGGATATCAGTATCTAGGCTGAGACTGCCTATCCTGAGGTAATGGCTACCTCCCAGTACCACTAACTATATACTATCTTTAAGCTAATTATAAACATCAGAGCATCAATCAATTCTTTCATTCATCCTCCCACCCTCAGACACCTCTATTAAGGATTCAGAATCTTGAATATGTGTAAAGGTTGAATTAATTCAACAATCAATCCCAACTGTAGTGTCTATGAACTAGACTCATGTATCCTGGCCAATCTGTACTCAAGCATGAGCCTTCTGACTAATGAGTACTCTTATATTTTCAAGAAAGTTTGAATAGCATGGGCCTTTACTAATAAATACACAGTTACAAGTGGAGCTTTTTTATTATATGATTTGATTACATGAACAATATAACCTCAAATCCCATGACTGCCAAAGACTTATCCTTTGATTCTTAAATTCAATCTGGCACTTACATAAACATGGAAAAGGTTGTCAGAAGACCAAAAGAAATTCCAAAGGCCTAGAAGTGTGTGCCTGTCCTTTAAGAAGTACCCAAGGTCCAGGATCATGGGCAGCACTCATACTTTCACTTATTATTCAGAGATCTGGTAGGCTGTAGTTTGTCTTATAATAACTCCTAACCTCCAAATCTCATTGAAAAAAACTTTTTTTGGCAGGGGGAAAGAGAAAATACCAAAAGAAAGACTAAAAAAATTCCTGCTTTTCAAGCAGTACTCACAGTTTATTGGAGAAAACAATATGGAAGCAACTATATGGTCAAAAAAGATATATAGAAGATAAACTGAAGATAATCTCAGAGAGAAGGCACTAATATTAAAGGAGATTAGGAAAGGGCTCCTCAGAAGGTGAGATTTTAGCAAGATTCAGAGAAGTATGAAATACTTCCAGTTATTGTTAGTCCTTCATTTTCAAAGAGGACCAATGGCATCACAGGGTGATGTCTTAACTGGCTTGTGAATTGGATTTATGTGAGGCAGAGTTGCACAAAGTGTGGGGTGGGAGAGAGTGGAGGATTAAGAATAGCATGTAGAGGCAGCTGGGTAGCTCAGTGGATTGAGAGTCAGGCCTAGAGATGGGAGGTCCTAGGTTCAAATCTGGCCTCAGACACTTCCCAGCTGTGTGACCCTGGGCAAGTCACTTGACCCCCATTGCCCACCCTTACTACTCTTCCACCAAGGAGCCAATAAACAGAAGTTAAGGGTTAAAAAAAAAAAGAATAGCATGTAGATTGCATGCCTGGGTCACTGGGAAGATGGTGGTACCCTTAGAGTGACATTGGAAAAAGAGGTAGGTTTAGGAGAAAGGGCGAGTTCAGTTTTAGTCATGGTAAGATTATAAGGTAAATAGGGCACATTCAGTTTATGATGTCCAATAAGAGGTTGAATATTGGATTAGGCCTGGACAAGTATATCGGAGTCATTTGCATAGATACGATAACTGAATTCACCAGGAGCAGATAAAATCACAAAGCAAAACAGTATAGAGGAAAAAAAGAAGGACTAGTACAGAACCTTGAAAGACACCATTAGTGTAAGTGACTTGGATGAAGATCTAGCAAAGGAGATGTTCAATGAGTAAGGAGAACCAGGAGAGCAGTACCACAAAAACCCAGAGAAGAGACTATCCAGGGGAAGAATGATTAGATCTTCAAAAGAGTAAAGAAGAGAAGAAAAGGAAAGGAGATGGAGCCACTTATTTATTGTAAATGGCTTTCTTTAGGAGTTCAGCCATACATAAAAGAGAGGACAGATACAGGACAATAGCTGGCAGGAATGGGAAGATCAAGTGAGGGCTTTTGAGGATGGTATGTTTTTAGCCATTAGTGAGGAAAAGTAGGAATGATATGGCGGAAGGTACTATACTAGGCACTAAGAATATTAAAAATTCAAACAAAATACTCTTCTCAAAGAGTTCATATACTACATGTGGTGATACCACATGTATGTAGAGTATATTCAAAGTTATATAAAGTAATTTCATGAAAGAGAATGTACCAATATTTGGGGGTAAGGATAACCAGGGAAAGTCTTCTGTGCTAGTAGCTCCTAAACTAAAAGTGTTGGAGTTCAGAGATAAAGTAGTATTATATAGACTGAGATCTGAGATTGTTCAGAGAAATGTTAATTATAAGATATGGAATAGGGTAGAGGCACATGATGGATATTCTCTATTTTCTAGGAGATGAGGCTATTTGCTAACAGATTGAAGGTGATAAGGAAAAGAGTATCCGAGGAGACTGAAATCAAAGATGAAAAAAAGGATTTCTGTGAGTCAGTGAGGGCCCATTTGAAATAAAATTCTGTGAAGGATGCAGCAGAGGCACATGAGTTTCTTCATTTGGTAGCAAGGCTTGGAGAAGAACAGTAGAACAAGGGGTCAAGGAATTCAAAGGCATATCTGAATTAACTAATTCGAGATCATGATTATGAAAAAGGAAGTGAAGTTAGAGCAAGGAGGACTAGAAGAACAAAGAAAGCTGTAGAGAATGAAGCTCATAGTAAGGATTTGAAAGAAGTAAGGTAGGAGAGAAAAAATGAGATTATGGTGAGAATAGGGAATTTTGAGATGAAGGTGATAAGGATGTTGATAGTGATAAGGGTGATGGTGAAATATAAGGTATGCACATCTATGTGAATTGCCTAGAGAAATAAAGATATAGCTCATGAGGGGTAAAGAGATTGATGAGCTGTCAGGGTGTTTTAAGGGACATTAATATGTACACTGAAATTTCCAGGTCCTGAGGGCAAGATTTCAGATGGAGACTTGCACAGTGAGTTAAATACTGGAATCCTTGATAAAGAAGGGAGAATGGCTTAGAATCTGGTTGCTTATACCCAGGTGGATCTGGATGGGTAAAATAAAATGTATGGAGTGAACTCAAGAGGAGGAAAGATGGTGGTAGATGGCAGGCCTGGAAGTTATAATGGCGAACAATGCATAGGCTGATTCTTCCTCCTAACCCAGGACCAAGGGGACAACAAAAGAAGGTACAACAATCTATAAGCTTGCCAACGGATGTAATAACTACTTCAGGAGAAAACAAGATTTTGATGAATTCATGAAGAGTCTTAGGATATAATAACTTACACTCTAAAACAGTGATGGGCAAACGATTCCCCGTGGGCCTAATCACTAAGCCCCCACATCCAGATGTGGTGATTAGGGAATTGCTTAAGGCAGTGATGGGCAAACTATGATCTGGATCTGGCCCTTGGGAAATTGTTTGCCCATCACTGCCCTAAAACATTTTTAAAATTGATCTTAAGGAAGTTATTTTAAAAATTCACACCGGTTCTACTATGACAATGGAGAAACCAGAAGCCAGGTGTCAAAGTACATATAGAGTGCTGAGCTTAGAGTCAGGAACACTCATTTTCTTTACTTCAAATCTAGCCCAAAAAACTTACTAGATGGGTGAACCTGGGCAAGTTGCTTAATGCTGCTTGCCTCAGTTTCCTTGTCTGTAAAATGAGCCAAAGAGAAGGAAATGGCAAACTATTCCTGTATCTTTGCCAAGAAAACACCAAATAGGGTCATGAAGAGTTGTACATGACTAAAAAATTACTGAATAACCCTAGATTAGAAGAAAACATATTTACTAACAATCTTCTTAAGACTATGATGCTCAACTAGAAAAAAAAAAAAGCAAAGCTTGAAGTTAGCTGAATTTCGATAACTAGATATTTCTGTTGTTTAGGTCAATAATACAGGGGGGGAAAATCACCCAGTACTTTGTAGGTAACATTTTTTAAGTCACTACTAAAATAGGAGATTTTTTACATGTACATTTTCAAATATCAAATCAGAAATATCTAAATTTTAGATATGCAATCCTTTATAAGAGTGCTTTCTAACATCTGGGGAAAAATATTTGTGTTTTCCACTACAATGTAGCTTATGACATGTCTGTATATTTTCCCCAATTCCTCCTCTCTAATTGCCTAATATCTTATTTCCAAGTTTCCTCTTTTTTAACATTTCCCAAAGTATGCATATTTGATAATGAAGAGTAATCTAGAATTCATTCCTTTCTCTGATTTCTCTTCATAATTCAGGGACTAGAGGGAGGCTGCTCTGGCAGCTCACCTCATTATCATGAAGCTCTGCCGCATTGCAGCTGACACAGTCATGTGTCTGGGAAAAAAAGCAAGCAGGCAAATGCTGCTCCATTTTAAAATCAGTGTTGAGGTCAAAGTAAAGTGACAGGCTAGCTATTACTAAAATAAAAAGAATGTAAAGACTATATTCCAGATATACAGTACCTCCAAACTAATGGTTGCTAGAGGGTCAGATAAAACAAACTGAGTGGGGAAGAATGTAAAATCCCTAGCCAAGTAACAACAAAAGTTAAAGCCCTTTACCCTAAATAATATACCTGTCCTGTATGTTTGTTAAATGAGGCGAGCCACTAAAACATATGATAGAAAAGCCAGAGCTCAATTTCCTAAGCTTGTAGCTTAAATAAATGTTCAAGGAAAAATTATCATGAAGATGAATAGGTAAAATAATTGTAAGGAGATGTAGTATACTATAGTCTTGGTATAACAGCAAATGTGGGAACTAGTCTCCTTATTAAAAAGATAAGTTCTATTTGGTATACAAATTTAACATATCAAGTATACAAGGCCTTAAATGAAGGAATTTTAGTTAACTAATACTTAAAGTGGGACAGCTAGGTGGCCTGGAGTCAGGAAGAGTCATCGCCCTCAAGTCTTGAACACTTACTAGTTTTGTTATCCTGAGCAGGTTATTTAACCTTATAGAGTTAGCCTTAGTTTTCTCATTTGTAGAATGAGTTGGGGAAGGAAATGGCAAAATATTATCTTTGCCAAGAAAACTCCAAATGGAATCACAGAAGAGTCAAAAATGTCTTGAAACAACTAAGCACCAAGAAAACTTGAAGTATGAATGAAATTATAGAGAGGGGGGAAAAAGCTTTAATATTTTTAAAAATCTAAATTATTTCTATTTTATTAGACATCAGTAAAAACCTGTTCTCTCCTCCCTACTCTACCCAACAACAGAGCATTTTTCATTGAGATATTAAATTTTTTTAAAAGAAAAGTTCAAAAACAACAATGGGGAATTGTGAAACGTATAATTTAAGACACTGATACTAAAGTTAAGTCATGAAAATTAGCAACAGAGTGCAGTAGAGAGGGAGGGAGAAGGTACAATTGTTCTATTAATTTAAGTAAGGAAATGCCAACTCTTGAACATTATGAAAAAGGCTAAGTTTTCATGAAGTAGCAGCCCCAAGTTACCATAAGACATTTACATCCATTAATTTTAAACAGCTTTGCCAACAAAGGGATGTTTAACTCAACTCTGTAATGGGAAGATCTTTCTAAACTTAAACTTAAATCCTTCAACCCAGAGATCTTACTCTTAAGGATATACTCCATGAAAGTAAAAGATTTTTCCCCCAAAGTTACATGATTTATGTTGTCTCCCTCCCCTCTTCCCTTCTCCCTCTCAGAGCTGACAAGCAATTCCACTGGGTTATACATGTATTATCGCTCAAAACCTATTTCTATATTATTAATTTTTTTTTAAACCCTTGTACTTCGGTGTATTGTCTTATTGATGGAAGATTGGTAAGGGTGGGCAATGAGGGTCAAGTGACTTGCCCAGGGTCACACAGCTGGGAAGTGGCTGAGGCCGGGTTTGAACCTAGGACCTCCTGTCTCTAGGCCTGACTCTCACTCCACTGAGCTACCCAGCTGCCCCTCTATATTATTCATTTTTGTAAGATAGTAATCTTATAAAAACAAAACCCCAAATAATACACCCATATAAACAAGTGATAAATCAAATGTTTTCTTCTGCATTTCTATTCCCACAGTTCTTTCTCTAGATGTGGATAGCATCCCTTTTCCTAAGTCCCTCAGAATTGTCCTGGATCATAACATTGCTATTAGTAAAATCTATCACACTTGATAGTCCTACAATGTTTCAGTTACTATAATATTCTCCTGATTCTGCTTATTCCACTCTGCATCAGTTCATGTAGGTCCTAGAACTAATATTTTGAAAGCAATTTGGAACTATGCATGAAATTCATGCAAAATGAAGTTAAAACTAGGTAAATATTATATACAGTAACAGCAATTCTGATCAAGACAATGATCTAAGATAATCAATGAAGCATAATTTTTTCACTTTACTTTTTTTTTTTCCAGCAGAGCCAACATGGATATAGGTTTTGTGTGATTTCGCATGTAAACTACCATATCTTTTACCTTCCAGTGGGTGGGGTAAAAGGGAAGGAATAAATTCAGAGCTCAAAAAAACCTTTTTTATAGAAATGTCAAAAAAAAAGAGGGAAAGAGGGAGGGATGAAGGGAAGAAGGAAGGAAATAAATGCTTAATCAGATAATCTGGCTTTTAATACGGGCTCTGTTACTATGTTATTTTGGCCCAAGTCTTTTATCTTCTTGGGTCCTCAGTTTTCTCCCCTGTGAAGGAAATCTGGACAAAATGACCTTAAATGATTCTTTTACTTTCTAAATCATTCCAAGCAGCAAACATTGCGATTGGTTGAGTAGAAACAGTTTTCATACTAAAACATATTAAACAATCATTTTTTTTAGTCATTTTATGTGCCAGGCATTATACAATGTGCTAGGAACACACATACAAAAATAAGATAGCCACTACATTTATAAGCTTACATTATCATATGTCTACAGAGAAGTAAATACAGGATATATGCAAAATATATAAAATATTGTCAAGGGAGCTAATAACTGGGGAAATCATGAAATGCCTATTGTCAATGGCACTTGAACTGAGCTTTATAGAGACTTGGAAACTCCATGAGGCAGATGAGAAGAAACTGCATTCCAAGTATGAGGGATAGTTTATATGCAGAAGTCCAGAAACAGGAAATGGAAAGACATGTACAAACAGCAATTAGGCCAGTTCAGTTGATACATTATCTGTATGAAGGGGAGGAAAGTATCATTAGCTTAGAGACAGATTGCAAAGTGCTTTAAATAACAGAGGAGCTTAGATTTTATCTTTGAGTCAATGGGGAAATCACATCCTCTATAAAAATGCCCCCCCAAATAATGGTCTAGAGCAGTGATGGGCAAACTTTTTAAAGAGGGGGTCCAAAGGGAAGGAAATGCTCATCTGTCAGTCTGCTTCTAAGGCAACTCTTGAAGTTTCATTGTATTGTATCCTACTCACTGTATTCGTCAGATTAGGAATAATGTTGTGCTGCCAGATAGAACATTTCAGGGGGTCGCATCTGGTCCTCGGGCTGTAGTTTGCCCATCACTGGTTTAAAGTGTACCTTAACAATTAACTTTGCAGCTGGGTGGAAGATAGTTTGGAGAGGAGATAGGCAGGGAGATCAATTATGAGATTAATTCAAATATTCAGGTAAGAGATGATGAAGATGATGAATGAAATGGTGACTATTGTATAAAGAGATGAGAACATATAGAAGAAATTTTGAGAAAACCCAAGGAGAAAATATCCAGAATAAGAGTTTAATAAATGGTTCAAATGCTACAGAGAAGTCAGGAATAACGAAAGTTGAGAAGAGACTAGATTTAGCAATAAGAGATTATTGGTGATCTAAAAGGGCAGTTTCATCTGAGTGCTGGGTATAGATACTAGATGGATAGTGGTTGGTTGAGAACTATGGAGGAAATAAGTATAAATTGCTTTTTCTGGGAGCCTAGATTGAGAGGAGAATACAATACTTTAGCTATAGTGAGAGATCAAATAGTGTTAAATGAAGGTTTCTAAAAGTATGGGATAGATCTGGACATGTTTGGAGGTACCAGAGAAGTCAGTAGATAAGAAGCTGAAAATTAGGATGAGGAGATGATTATAGGGGCAAACTGCTATAAGAGATGGGTAAATTTTCATTGGCCAAAGGACTACCTCTTTCTTTTGAGACTAGAGCAAAGGAGGAGTAGATGGGAGTTGATGCCGAGGTGAGACTGGAAATATGAATTGAGGAAAAGAGGAATTTTTCCTTAACTTTTAGGAGAATTCTGAAGAAGAGTTCCTTGCTGGTGCCTGGGGAATAGAATGTAGAGGTGGTGGCTTAAGTGGCTAAATGAGAGCAGGTTTGGAATAGTAGCTGTGAGGAGCATGATCAATCAGGGAAAGAGTAAAAAAGATTCTTTGGTAATCAAGAGTATAATGAAGGCTGTAAATAATTTTCACAAAGCATTTCTGTATTCTAAAGCTAAAAGTCAAACTTTAAATCCTAACTTTAAAGATAGTAGCAAAACCTTTAGACAAAGAGAACAGAGAAATTTCAGATATATTATAAAACAGTGCATCTAAAGAATCACTGATTCATGAGTTATTTATGTTCCTTTGAGAAAAGTCAGCTGCTATGATAATGGCACATTGAAACCTCTACTGCTGATAGGAAAAGATCACAAATTTATAAATATTATTAATTCACTCGAACTAAACATGGTGATTTTTGAGTTATCAAAGGGCACTATTCAGCACAGAGCAGGCAGGAGACTATAAAACAACAAGGATGGCAAGCTAGACCATTATGGAAAAAGTGTGTCCCTTAAGATGTTAGTGCTGGTAAGCATAGTCCTTTGTCTCTTAAGGAGAATGACTAGTTTGGCTAAATAGTTAATAATTAGGATCTTGAGTGGATTGAAAAATAGAGGGCTGAATAAGTGATGAGAAAGTAGAAGGAACTAGATGAAAACTACTTTCAAGAACTCTGGTGATGAGAAAAGATGGCAACCTGATGAGAAAGGTTGAAAGCCTTTTTTAAGGGTAAAAAGACTTGAACATTTTTAATTTGCATGGATCATGAAGGAGTTTAAGTGAAAAGGAAAGATTGAGATGTGAGAGTTGATCACTGAAAAAATAAGGTGCTAGTTATTTTTGTGAACTGTTATTTTCCCCTCCTTTTATTCTTAGATAAAAAGTTGGCCTTATGATCTAGAAGACCAGGGCTCAAGTTCTATCTTTGATGCACACTAACTTTGTGGCTCTGGAAAAGTTACAACCTCTCAGAGTTTCAGGCAACTCTAAGACTTCTAAATTGCAGACAGGGTACTAACCTGCATTGGAAGGGAAATCTTCCTTATCTGAGGAGTTCTCAAGATCAGTGAAATCAAAGGTCTAGTATTTATCCCTATTCTTCATAAATCTGAAAGGGATCTAGTCAGAATGATCCTAACATCTTCAATTAGCATTCATTAGTACACTAGGAGAATCAGAGAATTGGAAGGTTGATAACTAACATTGGAGTTTTAGCAAAGCACAAATAGCAATAGGCCAAGGGAGCAGCCTAAGAGATGGTTTTCTAGAAGGAGAATATAATGGGAAATGTAGGTGATGTAAAGGACAAAACAAGCAAATAAAAAAAAAAACCAACTTAAAAATTTATGTTATTAAAAAAGGATGAGATAAAGATGAAATGAACAAAATTTAATTTTTATTTTTTAAGGGTACAAAGCTTTACTCTCACCTAATATATTAATAAAAATTTAACAAAAATGTGTTTCATTAGTTGTGTTACAGTATTTCAAAATTCTAATTCTAAATTCAGTTATTTCCCACCTAAACTTGGCTTTTAGTGGCTGTCAGAACTGAAAAAGATCTCACAAAGGTAGGGTACATTAATATGAAATTAAAAAGTTTAGCATTCACTCTGCTCACTAAATCATAATACAAACATTTTCAATTCCATCTGATAACACAAAATTTTTTGCATATATCTGACTAGCAAATTTCTCTCTTTCAAGATATTCTTGCAAATTAGTCATATTAAGCTACACTTTTCTATTTTTAACAAATGGTTCCAAAATCCATTGAGATTCTTTGCTAGGAAGTTTTTAAACATGGAAAAAAACTGTTTCCAAATATTTTATATAGACAATGTTTTTTTATAGGTGACATTTTTAGCAACAAATGCTTAAGTTTTTAAATGTCTTGCAAATCACGATGACTACATACTACCACTAATAACACAAGGTACAATATGCACTTGGTGAGACTCTAATCTTTAATGATGTAAATCCATATTTTAAATAACATTCTTGATGAAACTATCCACTTTGGGAGGCTTAATTTTTGTCAGGTCTGATTTAGATGATCACTGTTTTTACCCCCTATTGTGGTTGAGGAAAAGCTAAGAAAATTATCAGTTAAAGCTATTTTCTGGTTATTTTCTTGTTCTCACATGATTATTATTATCCTCAATCTATGTTTTTTTTGCAGGAATTTTCAAAAGATACTTGTCCATTTTGTGAGGGTTAAAACTAGGCAATATAATCATTCATAAATCCACTTAAATGGACTCATGTAAACTGCAATAGGCTGAAAGAAAATAAAGGAGTAAGGGCACTTCTGTCAATCTCTCCAAAATGTAGAATTCCCTCTACCCACTCAGTGACTCATAACCACCTAACACATGGATAGGTAAGTGAAAGTGCCAATGTCAACACATAACAAATAGTAGAAAAGTTTAATATATTTCTTGCTTTTTGTCAAAAAAGCAAAAACAGAAGTCATAATTTCTTACAATACACCCAATGGATCCTTCTTGCCCCGCTATAGGCAGCCCTTTGAGACCATGGAGCAATATCATTTATTTAGTATTTAACAACATCCTGCCCAATAGTTCTTTATCCTTTTATATAACTGAAGTATACTGAATTTAATTGGTACAAAAAGATCTAGGTCCCTGTAAAGATTTTTCTTACTGATTAGTTGAGTGAAACTGGGGAAATCACTTAATCTGAGTCCATTTCTTACTAGCAAACTTTATAAAATTTATGATATAAGTTTTTTGCAAACCGTAGAGAGCAATATAAATGAGCCTGTTATTATGCATTATTTATCTATATATGTGTTAATAGTTATATATTACTGTTCAGTTACAGTCTAATAAATTCTTTGAGGTCAAAGTCTAAGTCTTAGAGTTCTTAGCTGTCAAGGCAATCTGGGTCATTAGGACTTATCTCAGTGCAAAATACTGTGCTGAAAAACTCTAGGGGGTGAGACATCTAGGTAATTCAGCGGATAGAGCCAGACAGAGACTGGAGGTCCTGGGTTCAAATCTAGCCTCAGACATTTCCTAGCTATGTGATCCTGGACAAGACACTTCACCCTAACTGCTTAGTCTTAGCTGCTCCTTCTGCCTTGAAACCAATACTTAGTACTGACTATAAGACAGAAGGTAAGAGTTTTAAAAAGAAACTCTTAGGATCCAAAGAAAGGCAAAAACAGTCACCGACTCCAAAGTTCTCATATTCTAAACAGGGGAAGGTAACATGAAAATTGGAGGTAATCTCAGAAGGAAGGCACTAGTATTAAAGGAGACCAGGAAAAGCTTCTTGCAGAAGGTGAGATTTTATCTGAACCTAGCAGGAGGACAAGAAAGCCAAGAGGCAGAGATAAGGAGTGAACATTCTAGAAATGAGGGATAACCAGAGAAAAAAGACTTGGATTTGTCTTGTGCAAGGAACACAAAGAGGCCAGTATGACTGGATCAGGAAGAAGACTGGAAATGTTGGAAGAGGTCAGATCACAAAGGGCTTTCAAAGTTAGAGACTTTATTTGATCCTCAAGGTAATGAGGAAGGAAGGGAAAGGGAGAGAGTGTCATAATCAGATTAGTTCTTTTTGACGATCACCTGGAAAGCTGAATAGAGGTTGGCCTATAGTCAGGAGAAACTTGAGGCAGGAGAAACCAAGCAGAAGGCTCCTTACTGTAATAATCCAAATGTAAGGTAATAAGGTAATACCAGGGTAGTAGCACTCAGGGATCAGTTGATTAATTCAGTAATATCAATTAATTTATTCCCCTCCCCACCCCAAACTCTTACCTTTTGGTCTTAGAATTGATACCAACTATTGATTCTAAGGCAGAAGAACAATAAGGGCTCTAGGCAATGGGGATTAAGTGACTTGTTCAGGGTCACACAGCTAAGAATGTCAAGAGAAGGGGGCAGCTGGGTAGCTCAGTGGATTGAGAGTCAGGCCTAGAGACGGGAGGTCCTAGGTTCAAATCTGACCTCAGACACTTCCCAGCTGTGTGACCCTGGGCAAGTCACTTGACCCCCTTTGCCTACCCTTACCACTCTTCTGCCTTGGAGCCAATACACAGTGTTGACTTCAAGACAGAAGGTAAGGGTTAAAAAAAAAAATAAATGTCAAAAGATCAAATTTGAACCCAGGATCTCCCACCTCCAGGGTTGTCTCTCTTTAAAAAACAAACAAAAAAAAAAACTACTTAGAGTATAAGTCTCAATTACCTAAAAACCAATTGAGAATTTAAGATTTAGATGTCTAATAATAACTAATCACACAGAATAAAGAAGCCAAATATCTCCTAAACCCTAAGGCCCTGATCTTAACTCATACTTTATTCATTGTCCCAGGATCATTAGATCTTATCCTAGATAGAACCTCAGAGATCATCATACTAATACCATGGTTTTAAAAAATTAGTTAACTGTGGCCTGAAGAATAGTGGAGCCAAGATTTGAATCAAGGTCTTATGGTTTCATATCCAATTCTCTAAAGTGAACATTCAAAGAGAAGAGAACTACAAGGGGGAAAAAATCAATCTGTTCACTTCAAAAAGAATGAAGAGATGAGGGTAAAACAAGAAATTTCATAATCAATATATACTCTATTGAATCACATATAGAAGCATATTTTCTGATTTTGCATTAAATCTTAAATAAGAGCAAAAACTGTACATCTATATCTGTGATTCCCACAAGTTGGGACCCAATACTTTTAAAAATACTTGTCTTCTCTCATTTTGATTCATCATTTCCAAATGACCATTCAAACCAATCTAAAAATGATTACTGAAAGTTATAAAAAGAAATTCATTCTTTAGTTCAAAAGAGTCTAAGTAAAATTTGTGATCACAGAATTGATCACAAGCTTTTAAAAAATCCATCATTATTACCACACCTCATCGATCCACTTTCTTTTCTAGTAATATATGTTCTTAATAATGTCTTGCAAGGCAATTCTTGCATAAATCATGAGTAACAAGCTTCAGGCATTCAATTCAACTAAACTTACAGTGTGCAAGGTATACTTGATGCTGGAGATATGAGGCCAAGAACAGTTTTTGACCTTGAAAAGCTTTTTTCCCCACATGTTTTTCCATTATACTTTCAATTTTGTTTTGTCTGAAATCATGGTATTCTGTGATTTGAAATTGAATGCTAATTCTAAAAAGTCTAGTGCTTAAAAAAAAAAAAAGGCATTTGCGGTAGTAAGTTCAATGATCACCAAAAACATTATATCAAGACATGCTATGCGGGCAGCTAGGTGGATAGAAAGCCAGGCCTGGAATTGGGAGGATGGGGGTTCAAATAAGGCCTCAAAAACTTCCCGAGTCTGTGACTCTGGACAAGTCACTTAATCCCAAATGCCTTGACCTTACTGCTCTTCGGTCCTGGAATTGATACTCGGTAAGGGTTTTTTAAAAAGACACTCAACACATATATACACGTAACTAAACACATAGATTATCTCAATGGATTGCTTATTCAAGTATGATCAACTTACTTGAAGTAAAAAACTACAAAACCTCAGACAATGCTACTTTATCATTTTATATTTTTCATTACCTCTTTTCCCCTTCCCTCCCAACACTGGGATATCTCAACAAGAAGCAGGAGGGTCCAGAATAGAGCAACTAGCCCTTAAGTCCGAGTCACATGAAGATTAGTTGAAGGAACTGAATATGTTAAATCTTAATTAAGAGAAGTCAGGCAAAGAAGGTAACTTCCTTCATGGAAGGATATGCCAAATGAATGTCTGAAGCTGGAGTGATGAATGATACCTTTACTACACAAGGATTTTTGTTAAACAATTCCAGATCACATTTCTAAACTCAGAGGTAGTTATGTGCTATGACAGAACTGTCCTCCAACAATATCTGTAGACAGCTTCTTTGTTGGCCAAATTTGAAAACTTCACAGAGATAAGAAAGGGATCCTTTGCTTTGATGCTGATGAGCATGTCTAATTACTACAGGCTCTCTGCTTAGCCATCTTCAGAATAAACACCCACATTTTAAATTGTAAAAATGTTAGTTTAGCAGTAATATTAGGACAATTTGGGGAGAAATATAAATGAGACAGAGTTGAACCTTTGAAGTTGTATTTTGGTATACTCAATCAAATACTTTCTTACTACTCTTCTGCCTTGGAACCAATACTCAGTAAGGGTATATATCATATCCCCAATGAACCATGTGATCAAGCAGTTGTTTTTTTCTTCTGTATTTCTACTCCCACAGTTGTTTCTCTGGATAAGGATAGCGTTCTTTTTCATAAGTCCCTCAGAATTCTCCTGGATCATTGCACTGCTGCTAGTAGTCTAGTATATATTTGATTGTGCCACAGTGTATCTGTCTCTGTGTACAATGTTCCTCTGGTTCTATTCCTTTCACTCTGCATCAATTCCTAGAGGTTGTTCCAGTTCACATGGAATTTGTCCAGTTCATTATTCCTTTTAGCACAATAGTATTCTATCACCAACAGTTACCACAATTTGTTCAGCTATTTCCCAATCAAAGGGCATCCCCTTACTTTCCAATTTTTTGCCATGACAAAGAGCGCAGCTATAAATATTTTTATACAAGTCTTTCCCCTTATTATCTCTTTGGGGTATAAACCCAGCTAGATTAAAGGGCAGGCAGTCTTTTAACATCCTTTGGGCATAGCTTCAAATTGCCTTCCAGAATGGCTGAATCAATTCACAACTCACTAGCAGTACATTAATGTCCCAATTTTGCCACATCCCCTCCAACATTTATTCCTTTCCTTTGCTGCCATATTGGCCAGTCTTCTAGGTGTGAGGTGGTATTTCAGAGTTGTTTTGATTTGCATTTATGATTATAAGAGATTTAGAACACTTTTTCATGTGTTTGATAGTTTTGATTTCTTTACCTGAAAATTGCCTACTCATATCCCTTGCCAATCTATCAAGTGGGGAATGGCTTGATTTTTTGTACAATTGATTTAATTCCTTATAAATTTGAGTAATTAGGCCTTTGTCAGAGGTTTTAGTTATATTTTTTTCCCAATTTGTTGCTTCCCTTCTAATTTTTGTTGTATTGATTTTGTTTGTACAAAACTTTTTCCATTTAATGTAATCAAAATTATTTATTTTACATTTTGTATTGTTTTCTAACTTTTGATTGTTCTCAAAATCTTTCCTTTCCCACAGATCTGACAAGTAAACTATTCTATGTTCACCTAATTTACTTATAGTTTCCTTCTTTATATTTAAGTCATTCACCCATTCTGAATTTATCTTGGTGTAAGGTGTGAGATGTTGATCTAAACTTAATCTCTCCCATACTGTTTTCCAGTTTTCCCAGCAGTTTTTGTCAAATAGTGAGTTCTTGTCCCAAAAGCTGGGATCTTTGGGTTTACTGAACACTAACTTGCTGAAGTCATTTAACCTAAGTCTATTCTACTGATCCTCCCTTTCTCTTAGGCAGTATCGTGTTATTTTGATTACTACTGCTTTATAATGCAGTTTAAGATCTGGTACTGCTAGGTCCCCATCCATCACATTTCATTTTTTCATTATTTCCCTAGATATCTTTTGATCTTTTGTTATTCCAAATGAACTTTGTTATGATTTTTTCTAATTCAGTAAAGAAGTTTTTTGGTAGTTTAATAGATATGGCACTGAATAAGTAATTTGGGTAGGATTGTCATTTTTATTATATTAGCTCATCCTACCCATGAACAATTAATGTTTTTCCAATTGTTTAGATCAGTGGTTCACAAACTTTTTTGCCCTACCACCCCCTTCCCAGAAAAAAATATTAAGCGCCCCCTGGAAATTCTGAAACTATTTGTTACTCAGAATAGAATGTAATACAGAAAAAGTGTGGCCATCACCGCCCTCCTGGATCGCTGCAGCACCCACCGGGGGCAGTCGTGCTCACTTTAGGAATCACTGGTTTAGATCTAGTTTTAATTGTGTGGAAAGTGTTTTGTAGTTGTGTTCATATAGTTCCTGTGTTTGTCCTGGAAAATAGATTCCTAAAAATTTTATATTATCTAGGGTGATTTTAAATGGAATTTTTCTTTCTAACTCTTGCTGCTGTTATGTTGGAAAATATAGAAATGTTGATGATTTATTTATATGGGTTTATTTTGTACCCTGCAACTTTGCTAAAATTGTTGATTATTTCCACTAGCTTTTTTGTTGATTTTTAAAGTAGACCATAATATCATCTGCAAAAAGGGATAGTTTAGTCTCCTTGTTGCCTATTTTAATACCTTCAATTTCTTTTTCTTTTGATTGCTACTGTTAGTGTTTCTAGTAAAATGTTAAATAATACATGTGACAATGGGCATCCTTGTTTCACTCCTGATCTTACTGGGAAGGCTTCTAATTTATCACCATTACGGATGATGCTTGCTGCTGGTTTTAAATATAAACTGTATATTATTTTTAGGAAAGGCCCTTTTATTCCTAAACTTTCTAGTGTTTTCAACAGGAATGAGTGTTGTATTTTGTCAAAGGCTTTTTCTGCATCTATTGAGATAATCATGTGATTTCTGTTGGTTTGGTTGTTGATATGGTCAATTGTGTGGATAGTTTTCCTAATATTAAACCATCCTTGCATTCCTGATATAAATCCCACCTGATTATAATGAACAATCCTTCTGATCACTTGCTAGAGTCTTTTTGCTAGTACTCTAAGATTTTTGCATCTATATTCATTAAGGAGATTGGTTTGTAGTTTTCTCTTTTTTGGTCTGCCTGGCTTTGGAATCAGTACCATATTTGTGTCATAAAAGGAATTTGGTAGAAATCCTTCTTTGCTTATTTTGTCAAATAGTTTGTATAGTATTGGGATTAGTTGTGCTTTAACTGTTTGACAGAATTCATTTGTGAATCCATCTGGTTCTGGGGATTTTTTCTTAGGGAGTTCTTTGATGGCTTGTTCAATTTCTTTTTCTGATATGGGATTATTTAAGTATTCTATTATTTCTTCTGCTGTTAATATACGCAATTTATATTTTTATAAATGTTCATCCATATCACCTATATTTCTATATTTATTGCCATATAATTGGACAAAATAGTTTTTAATGATTGCCTTAATTTCCTCTTCATTAGAGGTGAGGTCTCCCTTTTCCTCTTTGATAGTGTTAATTTGGTTTTCTTCTTTCCTTTTAAAATTAGATTAAACAGCACTTTATCTATTTTATTTGTTTTTTCAAAGTACCAGCTTCTAATCTTATTAATTCAATGGTTCTTTCGTTTTCAATTTTATTAATTTCACCTTTAATTTTTAGGATTTCTAATTTAGTTTTTATCTAGAGATTTTTTAACTTGTTCTCTACTTTTTTAATTTGCATGCCCAATTCATTGACTTCTTCCCTCCTTGATTTGTTAATATATGCATTCAGGGATATAAATTTTCCCCTGAGTACTGCTTTGGCTGCATCCCATAGATTTTAATATGATGTCTCTTCATTGTCATTCTCTTCCATGAAATTATTATTTCTATGATTTATTCTTTAACAAAACCAATTTTGGAGAGTCATATTATTTAATTTCCAATTAATTTTTGACTTGCCTCTCCATGTACCCTTACTAATTATGATTTTTATTGCATTCTGATCTGAAAAGATTGCATTTACTATTTCTGCTCTTTTGCATTTGTTTGCCATGTTTTTATGTCCTAGTACATGGTAAATCTTTGTGAATGTACCATGTGCTGTGGAAAAGAAAGTATATTCCTTTGTATCCCTATTTATTTTTCTCCATATATCTATTAACTCTAATTTTTATATGATTTCATTCACATCTCTTACCTCTTTCTTGTTTTTTGGTTTAATTTATCTAGATCTGATAGAGGGATGTTCAGGTCTCCCATGAGTATAGTTTTAATATCTATTTCCTCCTTAAGCTCCAGTAGTTTCCTCTTTAAAAATCTGGATGAGACACCATTTGGTGCATATATGTTGAGTACTGCTATTTCTTCATTGTCTATACTGCCTTTTATCAGGATGTAATTACCTTCCCTATCTCTTTTAATCAGATCTATTTTTAATCTGGTATCATGATTGTGGCTCCAACCACTTACTTTTACCCTGTGTATGTCTACCTGCCTCATGTGTGTTTCTTGTAGACAACATATGGTAGGATTTTGGTTTCTGATCCACTCTGTTATTTGCTTCCATTTTATGGCTAAGTTTATCCCATTCACATTCAGAGTTATGATTACCACCTGTGTATTCCCCATTGTTTTGATTTCCTCTCCTAGTCCTGTCCCTTCCTTCTTTCACTATTTCCTTCTATACCAGTGTTTTGCTTTTAATCAGTCCCCCTAATCCCCACCCTTATTTTACTTCCCTTCCCCCATCCTTTCCTTTTCCCTTTTTATTTTTCTTTAGGGTCTATTAAATTCTCTCCTCCCTCTCTCTGCCTCCCTTTTGGTACTCCCTACCCCACTCCCTGTCTTGGCCTTTACCTCTCAACTTCCCTGTAGGGTAAGATAGAATTTGATACCCCAATGGATCTAGATGCTTTGCCCTCTCAGAGTCAATTCCACTGAGGGTAATGTTTAAGTATTACCTATTAGCACCCTCTTCCTCTCCTCCTTCTTATGATAGTATTCTTCCCCACACACCTCCCATGCTCCTCTTTATGTGGTATAATTTATCCTATTTTTCTTAATCTTTGAAGTTTCTCTTGGTGTCATCTTCTATTTCCTCCCTTTCTTTTTTTACATATCATTATAAATCACTTAGTATCCCAACCACTACCTATGAATAATTCTTCTAATTACTAAGATAGTCAACAAAGTTTTTGAAAATTACAAATATCATTTTTCCATATTGGAATATAAACAATTTGACCTTACAAGCCCTTAAAAGAAAAAAAAATTTCCCTCTCTTTTAGTTTACCTTCATGTTTCTCTTGAGTTTTGTATTTGGACATCAAAATTTTAGTTTAGAACTTAATTTTAATTTAATTTAAATTTTAGTTAGAACTGTTTAGTTCTGGTCTTTTCTTTACAAATACTTGGAAATCTTCTATTTTGTTAAATTTTCACTTTTCCCTAGAAGTATATAGTCAGTTCTGACGGGTAGATGATCCTTGGTTGTAGGCCCATTTCTCTTCCCTTTCTGAATAGCATATTCCAAGCCTTGTGGTCCCTGTGTAATCCTGATCGATTCTCCTTGATATCTGAACTGTTTCTTTCTGGCTTCTTGTAATATTTTCTCCTTGGCTTGGAAACTCTTGAATTTGGCAATTACATTCCTGGGGGTTGTCTTTTGAGGATTTAATGTAGAGGGTGATCTATGGACTCTTTCAATGTCTATTTTGCCCTCTTGTTCAAGAGTATCAGGACAGTTTTCTTGGATAATTTCTTGTAGTATGATCTCAAAGTTTCTGTTTATTTCCAGGTTTTCAGGTAGGCCTATGATTCTCAAATTGTCTCTCCTGGACCTGCTGTTCAAGTCAACTGTTTTCTCAATGAAATTTCATATTTCCTTCTAATTTGTCATTCTTTTGACTTTGATTTATTAATTCTTGCTCTCTTGTGAGATCATTAGCTTCTACTTGCCCAATTCTAGTTTTTAAAGACTGGTTTTCAGCTATGATCTTTTGATTTTCCTTTTCAGTTTGGTCTATCCTGCTTTTCATGGCTCCCAGCAGGTCAAGTCTGGTCTTCAGTTTGCTTATCATTTCATTTGATTTCTGGGCTTTTTTTTGCATGTGGAAAATTCTTTCTTTTAAACTGTTATTTTCTTTTTGAATTATTTTCCACTTTTATTGCCAAGTTTCTTCTTTCTCACTTGGTTCATCATCTCAAATCTAAGCTCCTCAAGATCTTGTGACCAATTTCCATTTTTTTTTTTGGGAAGGTTTGATGTGTTTGCTTATTTGTCATCCTCTACTGTCTCCTCTATAGTCTGGGGGTTTTCTCCGTAGAAATTATCAAGGGTCAAAAGGTTCTTGTTTTTTTGTTTTTTTGTTTTGTAGTTGCAGACTGTAATTCCTGGGTATTAGTGGCCATTTCTGTGCTGGTTCTTTCTAACCTTCCCAGTCAGAAGTCTGAGTGAGGAGGGCAGGCTCTCTGTGTATCAATCTACAGAGAAGTTTTTTGTCTGAGGCCATTTTTTAGTCTCCTCTGCATCTGTTGTGCGCAGCCTTTCTCTGCGCCCAATCTCCACATTCCTCAGCCTCCTGGGGTGGTCCCAAGTCTTGCCACTTTCTGGGGTAAGTCTGTGGTGTCATCAGCCAGTCCCCCGAGAACTGACTCTGATGCCATAGGTGGAGTAGGGGTGGGGTGATCAGCTTGAGCTTTGGTGGGAGTAATTTTACCCCCTTATAGCATGGAAATGCCCAAACCCTGGTTACTTCCAAGGCTGTGCCCTAAAGATGAGCCCCTTCACTTGTTCAATTTTAGTTTTTGTACTTCTGAAGTGCTTCATATTGGTAAGTGGCGAGGAGAGAAAGTCCCTTGATTCTACTCTGTGGCCATTTTAGCCTGGAAGTCCTCCCAAAGAGATTTTTAAAAATGGGAAAGGACCTGTTTGTATGAAAATATGTATCACTGTGTCTTTTGGGGTGGCAAAATATTGGAAAATGAGGGGATGTCCCTTGATTGGGGAATGGCTGAACAAATTGTGGTATATTATGGTGATAGAATACTATTTTGCTATAAGGATTGGTGAATCCCTTGATTTCTATAAGAACTGGAAGGACCTACATGAACTGATGTGGAGTGAAAGGAGCAGAACCAGGAGAATATTATGCACAGTAACTGAAATACTGTGGGATGATCAAATGTGATAGACTTTGCTACTAATAGCAATGCAATGATCCAGGACAATCCCAAGGTATCTATGAAAAAGAATGCTATTCATATATAGAGAAAGAACTGTGGGAGTAGGAATGCAGAAGAAAACATATGATTTATCACTTGTGTATATGGGGCATATGATTTGGGATTTTGGTTTCTGAGAAAAATATTTTTAAAATAAAATTATATTAAGGAAAAAAGATTGCTTCAAATAATGAATTATAAGAAAAATAAAAATTTAAACACTTATCTCACAACTCTTTAAGCGACAAATACAATTTTTAAAAATAATTCAATATGATATTTAATGTAGATATGACTGTGGGAAAGAGAGGCAGGCTAATGGATTGTTGGTTGAGTTGTGGATTGGTTTACCAGTCTAGGAAACCACTTGCTATTATAGGAGGAAAAGTGTCAAACTTTTGACATCTTTTGAAGCAGTAATTTCACTATGAAGCAGTAATTCAACTATGAAGAAGGTCAGAGGCAAAAACAAAGGCCTCATATATGCAAAAGTATTCATAGAAGCAATTTTTCTTTTTTTGTTGACAAAAACCCAGAAACAAAATGGATGGCCAATCAATTGGGAAAGAAACTGTGGTAGGCAAATGTAATGAAAAAATTTAAATAACAATAGCAACAACAATAACATAGTATTTATTTATACAGTGCCTACACTATGCCAGGTGATATTATGTCAATTAATTTTCACAACAACAACAATAATAATAATAATAACTATTATCCCCATTTTACAGATGAGGAAACGAAGGCAAAGAGTCTAAGTGACTTGCCCAGGGTCACAAAGGTAGGTCCACTATGCCACCTAGTTGCCTGAGTGAGAAATTCTTATTATTGCTACAATCATACAAAAGCTACATGCTTTTCCAGGGATCCAAGTCCATTTCTCATTGATATTTTTATTTTTCTGTTTATATTTTCTATACAACTAGGATTACTTTAGCTCAGCTGAATTCTTTTTTTATTAACCTTGGGCTGGCACTAGACAATGAGGCAGCTAGGTGTTGCGGCATAGAGCCTAAATGCTGCACCAGGAGTCTGGAAGATCTGAGTTCTTAGATACTTACTAGCTGTGTGGCCCTATGCAATTTAATGAAACCCTGTTTTTCTGTTTCCTGATCTGAAAAATGAGGATATTAATAGCATCTATTTCTTAGGACTCTTGTGAAGATAAAATAAAATTATATTTGTAAACTGCTTATCAGCACAGTGTCTGTTACATAGTAAGCACTAAATAAATACTAGTTGATGACATTTTTTATCCAAGGAAGAGAAGAAAGCATCTTCTCTTGATTCTAATACTTCTGTTGCTGGGAGAGGTTTGACTGTTTTTGCTATAGCCTAATTTTTCAAAACATTCCAGGTTTTATTCAACAGATATTGATCAAATACTAACTGTACAGAATATCATATAATTCTTGTTATGATTTATTTTTTTAAAGAAAATTGGATAGGTTATAGTACAGTGAACAGAGTGCTGGGCTTAGAATCAGGAAGACCTGAATTCAAATCTAATATCAGACTCTTAATGGCTTGTGTGACCCTTAAGGAAGGGCAAGTCACTTAACCTTTATGCCTCAGTTTCCTCAATTGTAAAATGGGGATGATAAAAGCATCTACCTCACAGGGTTGTATTAAATATCAAGTAAGACAATATTTGTAAAGTGCTTTAAGCACAATGCCTGACCCACTGTTAACTATTATAGGAATACTAGTTATTAGCATTTTAAGAAAAAACAAATATGAGCAATTCAGAGAAATCTGGAAAAATTTGTACAGAATGACACAGGCCTAAATAAGCAGAACCAGGAGAACAACATACCACTTCAGTGTTTTAAAGAAAAACAACACTAAAAAGTAGTGAAACTAATTAACTGTAATGCCCAATCCTGGCCCCATAAAACATAATGTATATACATTTTTTGGTCAGGTGAAGCCTTCTTGATATAGGGTGAGGAAGAAAAAAAGGGGTGTGATATCTGGGAATTTTAATGTAAACAAAAATAATTTTTAAAAATGAATTAATAAAACTTATTTGGTTACTTTGCCAGTTGTTTCTCTTTAATAGATTGTTTTTGATATAAGGGAAGTTCAATATGGGGGTTGGGCAGGGAGGTACTATGAGAGAAAAGGTCCAAGATAAAAATAAATTAAAAAAAAAAAACACTTTAAAAAACCAAGAAACAGTGTGTACAACATAGGTTCTTATATTCTCTACACTTGTTAGTATTAAATTTCTTAATAATAGAATCTTTGTCTTTATTTCTGTCTAATTACCATGTTTCTGAGCCAATTGCTTGTTTAAAGAGGTTATGCTGACACAGGATTATCTCACATATTGTCTTTATGCTTTGTTCCAACTGGTACTTACTCTGACCTTTGCTCTAAACAACTAATGATCAGATTGTGCAAAAACAGCTAATTTTGAAACAATTGCTACATCTATAGTCAGTCATTTCCTATTTCAGAAGAAATTGTCAATTTCATTTTTTTGGGAGTGTCTTTTATTGCTTGCCACATATAACATCTTCTATATCTTTTTTCTAAGAGAAATTATCATCGATAAGGTTTCTTTAGAATCTATAAGCTGTCTTTGGCCTCTTATTTCTTGATTCCAAACCATATTCTCCAGCTTGGTTTTCACTTTCTTCCCACATGTGCCTTTCACTGAAGTCACTGAATGTCAAAATTTCATTAGTTTGGCAGATCTTAGAAATTCTTCATTAAATTTTTTCTATTTTCTACAACAGATGACAGCATCTAAGCTACAATTTTTATTAATCGTATTCTTCTTACTCATTATGAACACCTCAAATGAGATAATCAAATCTCCCATGAAATTGTGTTTCTTGTAGCTCTCCAAGAGGAACAGAGAAACTATCTACATATTTACTTGTAACTCCTGTTCTAGGTTCTTATTTTATTACAGCAAAAATATTATTATGGATTTGTTTGACATCAACTCATTGGGTCTTTGAAGTACAAAATGGCACATTAAAGTGTTTAAAAACAGTTCTAAGAACTGTGTAATTCTCAGCAGCAAAATGTAAGCAGAGGAGGGAAGAAGGTACCCAGCCATAGACAGGCACAAATACAAAGACAAATATACAGATAAATTTCTTAATAATAGAATCTTTGTCATTATTTTTGTCTAATTACCATGTTTCTGAGTCAATTGTTTGTTTAAATTTAGGGAATGAAGGAAGAAAGGAGAAGAGATCTTGGTAACATGGAAACCTGAATAGTTTCTTTATTAAATTCTGCAGGAGGGGGAAAGACAGTTGTCTTTCATGAGCCTACCTAGATCCTCTTAGACAAAGAATCTAGACCAGTGATGGTCAAACTTTTTAAAGAGGGTGCCAAAGGAAAGGAAATGTTCATCTGTCAGTCAGTTTCTAAGGCAACTCTTTCTAAGTTTCATTGTATTGTATCCTACTCATTGTATTCGTCAGATTAGGAAAAATGTGGGCTGCCCAATAGAACATTTCAGGAGGTTGAATCTGGCCTGCAGGCTGTAGTTTGCCCATCACTGATCTAGACTATTTTGAAAATAGCAGTTCCCAAATGGGGCAGCTAGGTGGCACAGTGGAGAGGGTGCCAGGTCTAGAGTACGAAAGACCTGAGGTTCAAATTCACCATCAGATATTTACTAGCTATGTAACCCTAAGCAAGTCACTTAACCACTATCTGTCTCAGTTTCCTCATCTGCAAAATCGGGACCTTAATAGCACCTACTTCCCAGGGTTGCTGTGAGGACTAAATAAGATAAAAACAAGTATAGCACTCATCATTAGTATCTGGAATGTTATAGGTGCCAAATAAATGCTTAATCAGCCTCCCTTACTCAACCCCCCAAAAGTGGCCTGCCTACATCAACAGGTTGATTTAGTGCAGTAGGACTCAAACTTTTTGTTCTCAGGGTCCCTTTATATTCCTAAAAATTACTGAGGGAACCTCAGAGAGCTTTGTTTATATGGATTATACCTATCAGTATTTGTCACATTAGAAATTAAAACTGATTTGAAAAAATAATTGTGAATTTATTTTAACATAGCAGTAATTCATTTATTAATATAAATGAAAATTTATGAAAATAACTATTTTCTAAAAAACAAAAAATGAGAATAACATTGTTTTACATATTTTTGTAAATCTCTTTAATGTTTGGCTAAAACTAGACAGCTGGATTCTCATATCTGCTTCTATATTAAAACTGTTGCAATGTTTTTGGTTGAAAATATGACAATCTAGTCTTACAAATATTTATTTGGAAAACTGTCAATATTTCAAATAGTTTTTTGGTACTATTACAAAACAGTTTTGACTTCAATGACCCACTGAAAGGTAGGAACCAGCTGGAGTCTGCAGACCACACTTTGGGAATCAAATAGAACTTTTAAACATTTTATTTTAAAAGATAATTAAGAGGCAACTAGGTGGCTGAGAGAGCCAGGCTTGATAGAAGGTCATAGCTTCAAATCTGGCCTCAGACACTTCCTCATTGTGTCACCCTGGACAAGTCACTTAACCTCAATTGCCTATCCCTTACTGCTTTTCTGCCTTGGAACTAATACTTAGTATTGATTCTAAAACAGAAGGCAAGGTTTAAAAAAAAAAGGCAATGGTAAAAGAAACCTCTTTTTGCTATTAAAAAAGAAAAAAGTATTTACCCAATAATATGCCTATCTTCTTATATCCTAAGATTCCAGCAATCCCTCAAGTACACATACACAGCTGCCAGGGTCCTATGACAACTAATTACCAAAGCCTCCCAATCTCCAAGAGAAATATAATAGGGAGAATTCAGGCGATGTTATTAAGGATACAGCTGTCACTGTGGTAGTTTTATCACACAAACCCTCTAGTATATTCTTTATGAAAGACTTAGGCAACACCTATTACAAAAATCTACACACAAAAAAAACCATGCAATCCAAAGGAGAATTAGTTCTACCTTACTACAACTGCAAAGTTCTGCAGACCAACTCAGAAACCTGGACTCTCCCTGATATTAAATGTTTGAGTGTACCCACAGAAAAACACTGTTGCTACTCTAATTAGAGCTTCTATCAACAATTGCTGTCTTCCTCATTTGTGGTATTAGCAATCTTATAGACAGGGCCTTGAAAGTAAACCAAACATCAAAAGCTAAAGAAACTGAACCTCAAATTTCATTTCCCAAAGAAGAAACAATGCCATTCATGGCAAAAAAAAAAAATTACATGGAAATCTGTCATTTTACACTAACAACTTTGGTAGTATCTTTAATGGAATGTTTTAATGGAAGCTGGTAAACTTCCTTGCAACAATTATTTCTTTTAAAATAAGCTAAAATGTAGATTAAAAAGAAGATTAGTAGATTGGTGTAGAATGTTATTTTAATGAGTAGAAATAATTTTAAAAAATATTTCAGAAAAAATACTGAAGTATTAGCAATAACTGAATCTTCCCCCTATAACTTATCAAAAGTTAGTTATAAGAGTTATCTCTTTTATTCTTAAGTATAATCCCCTTATAATTTTTCTTATTTTAAACTATAATAAACAAACATAGGCAGTAGGCTATCTTTATGAAGAGTGACAGACTAAATTATTCCCGAATTTTGCAGCTTTCTGACTAAAGAAAAATACATCACCTGGTATTAAAAAAAACCCAAACTGTTCCTTCTGTCTTAGACTCAATACTGAGTATTGGCTCCAAGGCAGAAGAGCTTAAGTAAGGGCTAGGCATTTGGAGTTAAGTGACTTGCCCCGGGTCACACAGCTAGGAAGTATCTGAGGTCACATTTGCACCCAGGACTTTCTGTCTGTAGGCCTGGAATCACATTTTAGTTGTGGACTGATCCAACCATTCTGGAGGGCATATATATATATATATATGCATATATATATATATATAAATATTTATAATAGCTTGTTTGTGGTAGCAAAAAAATGGAAACTAAGGGGATGTTCAATTGGTGAATGGCTGAATAAACTGTGGTATATGATTATGATGGAATGCTATTATGCTCTAAGAAATGTTTTCATAAAAAAACTGCAAAGACCTACATGAACTGATACAGAGTAAAGTAAGTAGAACTAAGAGAACCTTGTACATAGTAACAGCTATATTGTATAACAATCAACTGTGAAAGACTTAGCTATTCTCAGTAATACAATGATCCAAGATAATTCTCAAGGACTTATGATAAAGAAGGTTATCCATCTCCAGAAAAAGAACTGTTGGGATTCTGAATGTAAATCAAAGCAGATTATTTTTCACTTTATTTTATTTGTATTTGTATTTTGGTGTTTTGGTTTTACACCAGAATTTTCTCACAACAGTGGCCAACATGGAAATATGTTTTGAATGATGTACAACCCAGATCAAACTGCTTAGGGAGGGAGACAATTTGAATCTTCTAATTATTGGGAAAATAAAAAAAAATTTTAAAAAAGAAATGCCAACAAAAAAAGTCACATTTAATTCCTAAATCATTCCATTCTTAAGTTTTCTTAACTAAGATGGTTAACAAAAAGGTTCTATAGTCAGCTTGTAGCTGGATGAACTTGGGGAGAAGGTCTCAGACAGTTAAAATCATAGTATGGGTAATGTCAAAACATTATTATACTATAAACCATAGTTATTTTTTTAAAAAAAGATTTAAAAAAATATCATGGGGGCAGCTGGGTAGCTCAGTGGATTGAGAGCCAGGCCTAGAGACAGGAGGTCCTAGGTTCAAATCCAGCCTCAGACACTTCCCAGCTGTGTGACCCTGGGCAAGTCACTTGACCCCCATTGCCTACCCTTATCGATCTTCCACCTATAAGTCAATATACAGAAGTTAAGGGTTTAAAATTAAAAAATATATATATCATGGCTGATTCTAATAAATCTGACACCTAGCCAATTCAATAACAAAATTCCAAAAGTAGTTTGATTATTTCTACTAAGTTTTAAAATGTAATTTACTAGGTAGGAGTAATGTTGTGCAATTGTTTCAGTAATTTCTGAATCTTGACTCAATTTGGGATTTTCTTGGCAACGATATTAGAGTGGTTTGCCATTTCCTTCTTTAGTTCATTTTACAAATGAGGAAACTGAGGCAAACTGGGTCAATGTCTTGCCCAGAACTCCATCCATTTTACTAAGCAATTATCTGAATTAACATGCAGTCTGTCTCTTTTCCCCCAAATTCTAAAATCCTGAATAAATGAAATAGCTGTAAAATCTAATTCTACTTATTATCCTAGCACAGAGGGAGAAAACCTTGAATAAAAGTTGCAAATATTTAGTTTTTCTGTACTATCACACTGGAAAGGCTTTAAGTATGAGCCCAGCCATAAAGAACCTGTGTTAGGGCAGCTAGGTGGTGCAATAGATAGAGTGCTGGGCCTCTAGTTAGGAAGACCTGAGTTCAAATCTAGCCTCAGTCACTTACTAGCTGTGTGACCCTGGGCAAGTCACTTGACCCTGTTTGCCTCCCACTACCCCCACCACCCCAAAAAAGAACCTGTGTCATGTCCACAGCCCATGGCTCATCACTAGAAATTAGTTACCAGATGATAACATTTTGAAAATGCTTTTCAATGACAGCTGGGTAGCACAGTGGATAGAATGTTAGGCCTGGAGTGGAAAGACTGGGGTTCAAATCTGACCTCAGGAACTTAAGACACTTAAATTGATTAGCCCTTGCCACTTTTCTATCTCAGAATTAACACTATAACAGAAGGTAAGGGTTTTTTTAAAAAAGACTTTTTTTAGAAATTTAAATTTTAGAAATTTAAAAAGAAAATCTTTACATATATCATTTCATTTATTCCTTATAAAAACAATCCTTTGAAGTAATAAGCAACATAAATATTACTATCCTCAGTTTACAGGTGAAAAAGTAAAGCTCAGAGAAAGTTATTTGCCTATAATATGGAACTAGTATATGGCAGGTGTTCTGACAAGTCCAGTATTTAATGTACTACACAGTAAGATTTCATTTTACCAATGTGTTCCAAGACCCTTCAATATGAAAATTATGCATAACAGCGAACCCCATTGTTCGGTATTTCTTATACAAACATACCTAGGCATGTTACAACTTTTTCTTAGCATTATCAGAACCAGCAGCATCACTACTCTACTTGTAATTTGGGACTATTATTAATAACTAAATAGTGGCAATGAAACAAAGAGAAGCATTTAAGAACTCTAGACAAAGACTCACATTAAAGCTTTTTAGAACAAGAATGAGCGTGACTAGGCCAATTGCTACGAATCTTTACCTTGTTTTGGAAAACACTGAGAATTTAGTTCTTAGTTAAGAAATTTTCTGCCTAAATTTTTTTGACTGCAAATTGCAGACACCTGAATTCATGTGCTGGGTTAGTGTAAAATGAGTTCCTACTGTACTGTATTATCTTTTTAAAATTACAAAAACAGTCTGGAGTTATTTAGTAAAAGAGTAAAAACTCCTCATCTGAATAGTTCTTAAATGTAACACTTTTGCAATTCAATTCAACAAACATTTATAAGCACCTGGAAGATACAAATTACTATGCTAATCACTGAAAAGAAACAGTAAAATAAATGAGATAGATTGTGTGCCCTCAGGGAGCCAAGAGAATTCTAGACCATATTTCCAAAGCTGGAAAGGTACATACCAGATAAGGTCAAAATGGATAAATAATTTAGACATAAAAGGTAATTACCATAAGCAAATTAGGGGAGGATGGAATAGTTTCATCAGATCTATGGCTAAGAGAAGAATTTATGACCAAACAAGAGATGGGGAATAATACAGGATATAAAATGGATAATTTTGATAATATTAAAAGTTTTTGCACAAATAAAACTAATTCAGCCAAGATTAAAAGGGAAGCAGAAAGATGAGGAAAAAAATTTTATAGTGTCTCTGATAAAGGTATCATTCCTCAAATATGGAGAACTGAGTTAAATTTATAAGAATACAAATCATTTCTCAACTAACAAATTAGTCAAATGGATATGAATGGTAAGTTTTCAGATAAAAAAATTGAAGCTATCTCTGGTCATATGAAAAATGCTCCAACTCAATACTGATTAGAGAAACGAAAATTAAAACAACTGAGATACCACCTCACACCTGACTGGCTAATGTGACAAAAAAGGAAAAAGATAAATGTTGGAAGGGATGTGGAAAAATTGGGACACTAATGGTCTACTGGTGGAGTTATGATGCAACCATTCACCATTAGGCTTTAGGGAGAGAGAGAGAGAGAGAGAGAGAGAGAGAGAGAGAGAGAGAGAGAGAGAGAGGAGCTATTTGTGCAAAAATATTTATAGGAGCTCTTTCTGGAGTGGCAAAGAATTGGAAATTGAGAGAATACCCATCAATTGGAGAATGGCTGAACAAGTTGTGGTATATGATTTTAATAGAATATTATCATGCTATAAGAAATGATGAGCAAGATGCTTTCAGAAATACCTGAAAAGACTTACATGAACTGATGCAAAGTGAACAGAATGAGGTGAACATTGTACACACAGTAACAGAAATACTGCATGATGATCAATTGTGAATGATAACTATTCTTAGCAATACAGTGATTCAGGACAATTCCAAAGGACTCACGATGAAAAATACTATTCACTTCCAGAGAAAGAACTGATGGTAGATTAAAATATATTATTTTTCATTTTTTTTGAGGATTTTTTTGGGGTGGGGTAAGGGTGTCCTATGTTTTCTTTTATAATATGATTAATAAAAATGTTTTTCATGAAAAATATGTGAATATAAATTTGGACCCCTCTTTCCTTTTAGAAAGGAAAGTTTTGAAAATTCATTTCAAGTCTCAGTCCTACTCTTTGATTGAGAGCACATGCTTACTATTAGGAGAATTCCTGATGCTTCCTAGCATCCCGGAAAATGCTTGTCTCTTGTCCCACCTACTGCTGGCCTCCAGAAGACTGGCCTCTGACACAGATTAAAGTAAATTCTGTCTAACCAGGGAAGACCCAGAAAAAGTGATGTCACTGGGGTTACAAATTATAGATCAAGGAAGTTTGCACTCTCTTGGGTAGGAAGCAATGTGGGAGTGAATGGAGATGAAGTAAGTTACAAACTCAGATTAGCTAGGTGATGGACCAATATGATTACGTGCCTTTACTCTCTCCAACTTGGTTTCACTATCTAATAAATTAATATACAGTCTTCAGAGAATTTTAATCCTAAGAATTGTAACCTTCATGAAATTACTTGTCTCCTCAGGGAGGGGGGCAGAGGAGGAAGGGAGGAAATTTGGAATTAAAAAAAATTTTTTAATGTTAACAATAGTTTTTGCATGTTGTGATATTGGAAATTTGGTGAACTAATTTTGAGGTCCCTGTTCTAAACTTCCTGTGGACATTTAGGGCTCCTTGAAACTACATTTCCCAAGAGCCAACTGGCTTCCTCTCTTGCATAATCATGTGGGCAGGAAGCATAATCACTGTAGATAGAAGGGTAAATAGTGAGAGACTGGATTGGTACCTCCTCTTTGGTGATTTGGAGCTGAGCCAGGATGGGAGAAGAAAGTAGGGCAGGTCCTTTCAAACTAACTCTTAATATGGCACGTGGCTTTATTTCTCTAATGACTACCAATAAATCCTTTAAAACTCTAATATTTTTAAATCTATCCTTTTATATCTATTTTATTTCTTACAATGTAATTGGAAAAAATTTATTAAAAAAATTTTTTTAAGTTGGAAAAAGCCTTACAGGTCATCTAGTTCCATCCCAAAGTGTTATATGACTTGCCTAACACTTGTACATCCAATAGATGGCAATGGAAATAATATGTTAGAGGGGTTGTTAAAAGATAGGCCTACTAATGTGCTGGGGTTGTAACTATGTCTTGATCCAACCATTCTAGAAAGCAATTTGGAATTAGGATTCAAATGTCCATATCCTTTTGAGTTAGAGGTCCCACTGATAGGCATATATAGCATAAGTAAGTCAATGATAAAAAGAAAGGTCCCATACTCATACCAGTTTTTTTTTTGTAGTTACAAAGTAATAAACAAAATAGATGATTTTTAATGCATTTTTGTGTACAAGAAAGTGACAAAATATTACTATGCTCTAAGAAATAAAGGAAACTGAAACTGGAAAAGGAGGGATAGGAAAAGTACTTGTGTAAGAAGAGCAGGGTAGGGGGCAGCTGGGTAGCTCAGTGGATTGAGAGCCAGACCTAAAGACAGGAGGTACTAGGTTCAAGTAAGCAAGTCACTTACTCCCCATTGCCTAGCCCTCACAACCTTTCTGCCTTAGAACCAATACACAGTATTGATTCTAAGACAAAAGGTAAGGGGTTTTAAAAAAAAAGGAAGAAGAAGAGCAGGGTAGTTGGCAAGAAGTAAGAGAATAAGAAAGTCAAAGAGTCTAATTGTGAATAAAGTAAATCATGGCCAAGAACCTCCTTGAAATAATAATGCTCTTGGCAAAAAATTACTATTAAAGAGCATAGATCCTTGAGAGAGGTTGCTTCCAGGGTAGAAGACATTTGGGGAGGATGAAAAGTCTAAAGAGTTGCTTCCTAAATGTTTAAGTTTGTATATACATAAATTATGCTTTCCTCAAAAGAACGTAATTTCCCTCTTTAAAGATTTCTTTAGCTCCTTTCTATCCACAATGTATAATACCTGGCACATAGTAGGTTTTCAGTAAATTTATTGATTGAATGACCAGTAGCCATCTTAAACTCATTGTGTCCAAAATGGAACTCATCTTTCTTCCTAAATTCTCTCCCTTTCCCTATTACTATAGAAAGCAACACAATCTTCCCAGATTCTTAGGCTCCCCACCTACAGGGTCATTTTTGATTCCTCATTATCCCTTAGTTCCCTGTTCAAGCTGTTGCTAAGGCCAGTCAATCTCACCTTTGCAGACATCTCTGCAGAGTCGGGTAAGTGGGGGAGACACCCCCTTTACTCTTCTGACACAACTACCACTTCAATATAGGCCATCCTCACCTCATGCCTGGATGATTGCAATAGCTGGCTGCTGGGTCTGCCTACCTCTCTTCTCCAATCCATCTTTCATTCAGCCATAAAAGTGATTCTCCTAAAGTGCAGGTTGGATCATTCACCTCCCTACTTAATAAGCTCCAGTGGCTTCCTATTGCTTCTAAGGAACAAATACAAAATGCTGTTTGGCATTCAAAGCCCTTCATAATCTAGCCTCCTCTTACCTCTCCAGGCTTCTTACACCTTTTTCTCCAACAAGTACCTGTCAATGCAGTGGCACTGACTTCCTGGCAATTCCTTGAACAAGACACTACATCTCTCCCTGCTCCGAGCATTTTCTTTGGTTGTTCCCATGTCTAGAACAACATGCTCCCTCCTTTCCTCTTACTACTGATCTCCCTGGTTTGCTTTAAGTCCCAACTAAAATTTTATCTTCTACAAGAAATCTTTCCTAATCCTTAATTTCAGTGCCTTGCCCCCTTTTAGTTACTTCCCATTTATCCTATCTATGGCTTATATGTTTTGCTTCCCACATTAGATTGTAAACTTCTTGAGAGCAGATATTGACTTTTGGCTCTTTTTTGTATCCCCAGCACTTAGCAGAGTACCTGGCACATAATAAGTGTTTTTTAAATGATTATTTATTGATTGTTTACCTGAAAATGCAATTTGAAAGCATAAAAAAAGATAAATTTGAAATCAAAGAAAGCCTTTATTAAAATCCTGTTTTAGGTATCTATAAATTGTATAACCATAAGAACGCACTTTATTTTCTTAAGCCTGAATTACCAATTTGCAAAATCAAGAGTATTTACTGCATTGAGTTGTAATGAGGACAAAATAAGATAACACATGTAAAGTGCTTTGTAAAAATTCAAGTGCTATAAAACAGCTATTATTTTTATTATTACAATGTGAACATGATTATATGCTACTGCTCTTAAACAGAATCTATGTTACTATATTACTCCTCTTAAACAGAATCTACCTCTAGAAAAAGCTTTCAACTAATTTTCTATACTTTCTCCTCTCATGTCAATACAATCTTTTTACAATATGGCTTCCAACCTGACTAATTCAAGCTCTCTCCAAAGTAATCAATGATTTTTTAATTAAAAAATTTTTATTTATCTTTTGTTTTTATTATCACCTTCAATTGACTAATGTAACTTTTATTCTCCCCTTCCAAAAGGCCCATCTCTTATAATAATTGAAAAGGAAGAAAAGAAAAGAAACCCGCAGAAAAAAAGCTATTTAGCAAAATTAACCAATATAACTACCAATTGTTCTATACCCACATTCCCCCACCTTTGCTATGAAAGAAAGGCAGGGCATTTTAGGTGGTGTAGTATATAGTAGGTCAAGCCTAGAATCACAAAGATGGGAGTTCAAATTTGATCTCAGACATTTACTAGCAATGTGATCCCATTCAAGTCACTTACCTTCTGCCTGCCTCAATATGCTCATATTTAAAATAGGGATAATAATAGTACCTACCTCCCAGAGTTGCTGTGAGGATCAAGATCATAATGTTAAAGCATTTTGCAGTGTCTACTTGGTACATAGGAACTATATATTAGTTATCTTTATGATTAATCTTATTATAGTGCATTTTCTCATTTTTTTTTTCTTTTGGTACAAAAGTTGGTCCTGGCTTTATTCAAGGGCCTGCATGGCCATCAATATGAAAACACAATAAGTCTTGTCAACTTAATAACAATTTTAAAAAATGGAAACTCGGGGGTAGAGGGCAGGAAGAAAGGCCCTAGGGAGGAGGGCAGCAGGTCCAGGCCCAACCCAAGTACTACTATTGATAGGAAGGTGCACAGCAATTGTCCTGGTGAGGAGTGATTATGTTGGTGGGTAGCCCCCACTTCTCACCTAAGTCAAAGGGGTTACAGTAGTAGGACAGGGCCTCATTTCTTCTGGGGTATGCTCAGTCAGAAATGAAGGCCACTGTGGGTTTGTAACAGTCAACAATAGCTACTTGACTTGGGCAGCACAGGTGCTGTCATTCTCTATTTTTCAAAAGCACATCTCCATTTTTCTTCAGCTCAGGGATTTTTTCTTCCTGAGGGATGGGGGAGGAAGAGGGGAGGGGCTGGCAGTCACAGAGGTCAGTAAAGTGTTCCAGAATCCAGTCTTCCAGATTAAGTCACTTCTGGCGCTCCTTGAGGTAATATTTGACCATGATCTTGCCGTGGTAGCCCACAGGGCCACCTTTTCCTCTGACACCTATGGCTCGGCCAAAGTCCATGACCCTGGGACATACATGTGGGTTGCTGTGCATCTCTGCTGCCCCTTGTCCAGTTGCTGGAGTCACCGCAGCTATCTCTGCATCTCCCTGGCTTATTTCTTTAGGGTCCAAGTTTGTTTATTAAAATGATAATGTTTAGGGTTTTCTTGTTATTTTTTCCCATTTACAATTATTATAATCATTTTACATATGAAGAATTGAGGCAAACGGGGGAGTGACTTGTCCAGGGACACACACTAGTGTTTGAAGCCAGATCTGAACTCAGGAAGATGAGTCTTTCTGACTCTAGATCCAGCACTCTATCTACTACATTACCCATTTGTGCATAAAGCTAAGCTAGGTAGCTCAGTGGGTAAAGTGCTAGGCCTGGAATCAGGAAGACCTTTCAAATCTGGTCTCAGATACTTATTAGGCATGTGATCCTGGACAAGTCACTTTGTTTGCCTTAATCCACTGGAGAAAGAAATGACAAACCATTTCAGTATTTTTGCCAAGAAAACCCCACGCATAGTATTGGCGTGATATGGTCTATAAGGTACAAAGAGCTGGATAAAACTAAACAACAGTACATGCAGCACTTGGAAATATGATGCTATAAGAAGCTCCTCCTCCTCCTCTACATCTCAAAACTACTTAATATTGCCACTCATTCTCTACCAGGCTCTGAAAAGGAGGGGACCTTTTTTGCCTTGCCCAAAGTCAACCACTCTACATGTATCCTTAATTCCACACCCAACATCTTCACTCATCCCCTCTTCTCTACCACATCTCAAGGTTGGTTCCCTTCCCACTGCTTATATAAATAAGTTTCCCTCTTCATGCTTAAGAAGAATTCTTTAAATGCTATCATGTCCTCAAGCTATCATCCTATATGTATTTCCTCAGTTTTTCAATCAAAATCCTAGAAAATTCCATTTCCTCTCCACTCATTCATTCTTCAATTCTTTGCAATCTGGCTTCTAATTTTATAACTCACCTGAAATGACTCTTTCCAAAATTATCAATCATTTCTTAAATGTCTTATTTGATGGGGCATTTTCAGTTCTCATCCATTTCAACCAACTCGCTGCACTGGACAATGACCATCTTTTTCTGGAAACTCTGAACTTTAGTAACACTATATACTCTACACGACCTGCATCAATTCTTAATCTCGTTTGATGAATTATCAAATATGTCATGCCTACTACATTAATGTACTGTTGGTGGAGTTGTAAACTGCTACACTTCTTACTTGACACTTTCTCCATGTCTTCTATAATACTGGTGTTTGCTCATTTTCCTCTTTTTCCAACTGTTCATTCTTCATCTTGTTCACTAACTTAACTTCTTTCTCCTTATGCCAAGTATAAGAATACCTAACTCTAGTCTTTCCTTGATTAATATTAATGAGTCATTTAAGTCAGAAGATTATTTTACAGATTTTTGTATGAGAAGGTTGCGCAGGAGAGGAGAAAACAACAAATTGTAAAGGAAATTCAGAAGGTTTAGAATTGTGAAGAAGTCCAAGGATTAAATTTGGAGAAGAGAAATTTGGTAGGATTTATTAGTTAGCATTAGAGGTGAAGGAGAAAAACTCCAGATGAAGAAGGAAATGGGGTAAAAGCTGACAAGAGAAAACAGATAACCTTATAGGAAGCAAGAGCATGACTGGAAAAGAACCTAAAGAAAAGGGTCCAACTGAAATAGCTGAAGGAAGAGAAGGCCTCAACCTGAAAACCAGGGAGGAAAAGTGTCCTTTAAAAAAAAAAAATCAAGGGGCAGCTGGGTAGCTCAGTGGAATGAGAGTCAGGCCTAGAGACAGGAGGTCCTAGGTTCAAACCCGGCCTCAGCCACTTCCCAGCTGTGTGACCCTGGGCAAGTCACTTGACCCCCATTGCCCACCCTTACCAATCTTCCACCTATGAGACAATACACCGAAGTACAAGGGTTTTAAAAAAAAATATTTTCACTTAAAAAACTCTAAGTAAACAATAGAAACTTACTGAAGCTAACAAATGGTTATTCTCCTCGATAGAACTGCAAAAAAAAAAAAATCAAATCAAGGAGATTCCAAAACAAAATTGGTAAGACAAATCAGGCAGGTTTATAAGCTAAAATAAAATGTTAGTAAGACAAGTGATGGGTGTGACTATCAAGGTACTCGGTTGAGGATAGTGACACCTGCAGAGCTGAAGAATGTATAGGCAATTTTTTGTTGTAGTTATCCTCAGAGAGATACAAAGAAGAGCAGGAAAAGGTATGACACTGAATCCAGCAAGTATGGAAAGCATTGTAACCTGCTTAGACTATTACAATACTTTGATTTCTGAGTGTCAAGTGAATCTTATCAATGCTTAAAGGAAAGACTAGTCTCTTTCCTAGAAGAGAAAGTAAAGGTGATAAAGAAACATGTCCTGATTTCCAAATTATCTGGAAAATGAAAGGTTTATATAAAAAGGGACTTGGGGTAAAAACAAAGAAAAAAGATTTGAAAAAAAGAGAAGAATCTTGACCTCTGTTCAAGAGAATAAGGGGTAGAAGGTTATAAAAAGGAGAAAGATGAGAAGAACCATTGATTCGAATCAATCAACAAATATCTACTATGTATCAGGCACTGTGCTAGGTACAAGGAGAAAAATGAAAACAAAAAATAAAATAGTCATTGCCTGTACTGGGGGAGAAAATATGTATTATATAAGTATATACAAAATATATACAAGGTAACTGGAGAAAGGGAAATGAGATAGTTGTGAGAATCATCAAAGTTTTAATGTAAAGGGGACTAGAACTTTGTTTAGAAGGAAACAAGGTATTTACTCTAAAGGTACAGTTGAGGAAGAATGGCATCACTGGTACAGGGAATAGCCAGTGCAAATCCTAGAAATGAGAGATGGAGTGAAGAAGAGCAAAAAAATTACTATGAACAAGCCACATAGGATAGAAATAAGAGTAATATATAAGAAGCTTGGAAAGGTAGATTAGGGTTGTGTTATAAAGGATACAAAAAGCTAAAGCAGCTTTTATTTAACCATAAAAACTTTTTCTGGATGTTCACTATGAAAATGAGAAGAGATACTGGCCTGAAGGGAATAGCAAGGTTTAACGAGGGTTTCCCCCTTTTTTTCCCTAAGCTTTTACCTTCTGTCTTAGAATTGGTTCCAGGACAAAAAGCAGTAAGGGCAAAGCAATTGGGGTTAAATGACTTGCCTTTGGGTCACACAGCTAGGAAGTGTGTTAGGCCAGATATGAACCCAGGAACTTTCCAGTTCTGGTGCAATATCCACTGAGTCACTTAGCTCCTCCTTATTAAGGGTTTCTAAAGACAATGGAGAAATGAGCATATTTGTAGGCAACAGGAAGGAACCATTAGATGAGGAAAAATAGAGAGAAGGGATGATTATGGGAACAGTCTGATGAAAAAGCTAAAAGAGGATGGAACCACATTTTAGCAAGGATGTTGCTAAACTGGAAAGTATCTAGAGATAGTAAATCAAGACAGTGGAGGATGATGAGATTGAATGTTTAAGGATCAATTAAACTGGGGATGGTTAGCCTGAAAAAGCAATGATCTAGGAGGGATATAACAGACAATTTCAAATATCTTCATGTCTATTTTGCAGAATAAGAAATAGATTTGTTTTAGGGAGGCTAGGACTGTCTAGAAGCAATAGGAAGATCAAAAGAAGAAAACTTAGGTTAGCAGCTTATGAAGAGACCACAAAGGAATCCTCACAATTATTATGGCATGAATACTTTCTCTACAAAGTAAAGAAGCATTAGAGAATGCCAAATAACACTACAAAAATTTTAAACTGATTGTATTCTAACAGAGAGGAAACAATTGGTTACTTGTGCAAATCATTTCTGAATCAGTTGTAAGCATACAGTTTGAACACTAATGTATTTGAGTAAATATTAAAACCAATACCTAATTAGAATAAAATTGAGAAAAAGATACTGCTTATAATTGAGATAACTCCATCCTGACCTATATAAACAATAGGTGAATGCCAAAAAATGAGATAGATTTTAAATGTTGACAGATTATAACCATTTCCTAAGGAAATTTAACCAACATAAATGAATCATCACAAAAAGGAAACCAAAAGAATCAAGAAACCACTTCAGTCAGCAAATATTTACCCTCCTTGCCAAAGGATGGAGACCAAGAGCAACAATGGTTTAGAATATAAACTTATTTGTCAAATGAATTAAACATAATAGCCTCACTATTTAAAAAAAGGGAGAAAATGTTTCTGTCTTTCACATCTACAGTTGGTAAAGAATTCAGTCAAGAGATAAAACACAATTTTGATTATACAAAATTTAAAAGCTTTTACACAAACAGTAAAACTGGATAAATATAAATGGGGTGGGGATGGAGGGGCTGGGAGGAATCTTTGCATCAAATATCCAAAATCTGTAGAGGCAATTCAGACAAATAAAAAAGGACTAAATTATTCTTCAAGTAATTAGTAAAAAGACATAAGGATATGAATCATTTTTAAAAAAAGACAAGCAGGAGCAGTTGGGTAGCTCAGTGGATTGAGAGCCAGGCCTAGAGATGGGAGGCCCTAGGTTCAAATCTGGCCTTAAGACACTTCCTAGCTGGGTAACCCTGAGCAAGTCACTTAACCCCAACTGCCTAGCCCTTATGGTTCTCTTTCTGTCTTGAAATCAATTCTTAGTATCGAATCTAAGAAAGAAGGGTTTAAAAGAAATAAAAATAAATAAATAAAAGACATGCAAATCATTAACAAACTATCAGGGGAAAATAAGCTCCAAATTACTAATAAGAACAATTACCATAGTATAATATAGTGCACTATTATATAGTGAGTGAATTCATGAACACACTATTATTGGAGCTACTAGTCCAATTTTTAAAAAATCTTTTATCTTCTTGTCTTAGTACCAGTTCTAAGAAGAGCAGCAAGGGCTAGGTAATTGGGGTTAAGTGACTTGCTCAGGGTCCCACAGCTAGGAAGTGTCTAAGGCCAGATTTGAACCAAAGTGCTGCTGACTGTAGATCTGGCACTCTATTTGTGGTGCTATCTAGTTTTCCCTAATCTAATCTTTTTGGAAAACAATCTGAAATTATTTTTTTTTAAAGCTAATAAACTGCTTATGTTCTTTAATCCTAAACTCCCACATGAGTTTACAACCCAAGGAAGTCACTGAAAATTCCTACATATGCAAAAACTGATATCAACACTATTTGTAATAATAAGAAGCTGGAAACCAATAATGTGTTTATCAATTTGGAAATGGTTAAACAAATTGTACTAGAAAAATGTAATTGGTTATTTTGCCACAAGAGATGACAAATACAAGGAGAAAAAGCTGAATGAAACAGCAAAATACATGATAGCTACAATGGAGTAAATAAAAGACAACACTAAAAAACAGAAGTCTGGCCAAATAAAATTGTCAATGTGGGTTCCAAATGACTGGGTTTAAATTACATTACCTTCTGTTTTTTTCTTAAAGGTAAGTTATAAAGGTAGTAATTCTATTAGTCACAATTGTTAGAGTAGATGCTTTTGTTTAAATTTTTCTGATAGTAAAACATAACAAGAGAACTGTTTATTGAGACGTAATCAATATTAAAATGTCAATAAAAATAAAAATATTTAAAGAACTAGCTTTAAATCTTATAAGGAAGATCCTAGATAATGAGCAAGAGCACTTTATAAAACCATGAGAATAAAGGTTTTTAAAAAAAAAGTTAGAGAAACCTTGTTTATATCCTTTTAAGAAATCTAAGATAATTTTTCTATATGGATAAAAGGCACTTTGTTAAAAAAAAGGCCAGTAAAGTTGCTCTTTGCTGCATCATATTAATGCTTTTCATAATTAACACATAATAAGCACAGTGGGATCTTGCATTCTTGAGATCTTTCAATCAACTGTGAAATAATAACAGACTTGTTCCATTGTTGAATATTTCTCATGGAAGGTAAATTGCAAAGGTCTTTGATAATATCAAACTTTCCATGGAAGCAAGGTCTATCCTTTTAATACCAATATCAGTGTTATATGATAATGAATCATGTAATACAACAGCCTCCAAAGAAAAGCAAATAGTTGTTTAAAAAGTATTCTCAAAAATAGAAAAAAATGATAATTTGCATATTATTAAAACTCTATATTGTTTCTCTTCCCATTTTACAGAAGTGAAAATTGAATCATGAATTCCCACTGTGAGTCTAAAGTCATAAATCAAATAAGTGGCTTGGAAAATATTTCAAGTCTCCTAAAAATCCTCATCTAATGACTTAGCCACTAAACTAAGAGTTTTGTGAAAATCAATCAGAAATTCCAAATCCATCCACAATCCTTCCTATCTTAAGTGAAATCCTCCAAGTTAGCAAAAAGGCCAAAGAGGAAGTCACATATCTGTACAGCAGAGATTCAAACTCTACTGGTAAGAACTAGCTTATGTGATAAGCTTAAAAGTGTGACATCTGTTCATATCCTTCTCCTTATATAGAACAAAGATAAGGATGATCCAGCAAGACATGCTTATGAGTCGACTCAAGGATTCATAATTTCTACTCATGAGAAACAAATGTGACAAAATTAAAATATAGATATTGTCACACATGCATACATAAGCAGATTCTATCCAGCCCTGGAACTATTATGATAATTTTGTTAAAAAGAAATCATCAGACTCCCTGCAAAATATTCACTATAGGAAAAGACAGCAGAAATTAAAAGAAACTAGGATGTTATTTTAGATTTCCCTCTAAAATTATCAGATTTTAAGCACTTTATCTAATTTTACCATCTCCATTAAACAGATTTTCACTAATTTCTTTAAAGAGACCTATTTCAAAGGTTGAGAGATTTAGCCATTAGGGGAGTTGAAAAGTTTTTTGTTTTCTTTTTTAAGAAGTCTTCTGGTCATATCTACTATTTGAAAATGTTAACGAATCCTTAGGCTTTCTCCACCAAAAAGGAATAAAATCCTATCACTTCCTTCCCTTAGGCATATTCTTACCCAAATTCCCTTGCTCCACTGTTAACACAACTTCATCCATCACCACAGCTCTAAAATCTAGTTCCTCCTCACAACATTTGGCCTTTAGAGCTCGCAGTATCTCCTGCTGAGGGTAGTCTTCTCTGATTCGACGATCTGTCAAGAACCACAATCTGGCAGCAACAGAGCTACACATCTTGATTTGGTCTTCCTCCTTCTGAATTATTTTCTCTTTAATTTATGTGCTACCTAGAGGAAGAGAAAAACACAAAAGTTAAGAACTCTGATGGAAATTTCTCTTTATACACATAAATATAGAGTGTTTTGATGATCACAGCTATACAAATAGTTAAAAAAATTTTTCTATCATCAGAAAGATGAGAATTAGTAATATAAGCTGGCAATGTCTCCTTAAATAGAATTACTACTTCTTCATTCAGGCCTGGGAGTCCTATCAAGGTAAAACACAGAGAGTTAACTGACATATAAAAGAAATACCTCATCCTCAAGGGCTGGAGAAAGGAAAGAAGATTACGTGAAGATGTGAAAAGGTTTTAAGATATAGATATGATGAAATGAGAGAACTCACATAGTTGTACTTTTCCCACTCAAGAAAAAGGGAAAGTCTTTTATTGATAATGAAGAGACAATGATAGGAGGAGGCTCAAGAAAAAAAAGAAGTTTGGAAAAAAATTACTAAAGGGATGTCAATCAAGAAAAAATAAAAGAGTTTATGTAGAACAGTGGTTCCCAAAGTTTTTTAGCCTACCACTCCCTTTCCAGAAAAAATATTACTTAGCCCCCTGGAAATTAATTTTTAAAAAATTTTAATAGCAATTAATAGGAAATATGCACCTGTGGCCATCACCGCTTCCCTAGGGGTGGTGGCGCCCACTTCGGGAATCACTGGTGTAGAAGAATCAGATCAGATAACACGAATTTGTATTAGACTTGGTTGGCATAGTTATAACTTCCTCTTGGCTCAGAAAGAACAGAAAAGGTAAATGGTGAGGATGAACCAAGGACAAATATTTATAAGAAATAAGTGACAGAAGTGTATGATGAACTAACAAAGGAAATGAAGTAGTAATCAGATAAACAGAAGTAATAATAGTAAAAGCAAAGTTAGAAAATCAAAAGAAGAATGTTTACTAAATTAATTGAGAAATTCTGGCTAATATGGCTACCTAAAGAGAAGTAAACTGCCTAGATCCCACATGCCTATAATAAAAACCTGCAATTTGTACTTGACCAAATTATGTTGTTGAAATTTAATGAAAAACTGTAGTGACTTCTTCTACTCCAGGAGTACAAAGAAAGTTAGCCATAAGCCCAAAGGGTAATGGGAAAGCCAGCAGGCTTCCAATAAAAGACAGGAAAGAGATATATGAAGCCTGTAAAGGTCTGTGTTTGAAGGTAGTAAGAGTGGAGGGCTCACCTGAGGAATTCCAAGGTAGCCAGAAACCCACAGAGGGGACTTGAAAGCTATCAGGAATGACAACCACCACTATAGCAGCAACACTCTGACCAGGATATTCCGGGTACTCAGAGTTCCAAGATCCCTAGCACTCTGACCTAAGATGTCATAGAGGGTCCTAAAGAACCACTCTGGACCTCAGAAGTCTAAGTTGGGCTCACTCCAGAAACTGAATAAGAGCACAGAAACCCAAGTTTCTGTGAATAAAGGTGGATTCCATCCAAAAGAGCAGCAGGGGATGGTGCCTAGGCATAGCTCCAATTCAGAAACTTAAAGCTGGAGAGATGGCTTTAACCGGTATAAAAAAAGTTATTTTCTAGTGCTACCCAATAATTCAGCGTAGAAGGGGAAAGTAATTTTATAATAGCTGCAAGCAAAGACAAAAAGGAAAATAGTTTTGCTACAAACTAAATGAATAACCAGGAAGAATGAAGAGATAATAATGAAATATAAGCTCTGAAAGTGAAAGGAGAAAAGAAAATGCTAAACCTTATCCAGATCATGAAATCTCTGAAAACTAGAATGGGCTAAAGAGAAATCAATACTCTGAGACAGCAAGAAATATTGGGACAAAATCAAAATTGTGAAAAAAGAAAAAGAAGACACTGCCCTGAAAGGAGGTCAAGAAGAGGTCAGTTTCCTTACCTGAGGTTGAACAAGATGTCTTTGAGGTCTCTCCTAGGTCTAAATCTATTATTTTAAGATCAATAATGCTTTGAAGAAATCTTTTCAATCACTCCCTCTTACCTTCCTACTATAATCATCCTTACTTTTGAGGGGAAAAGACCTCATCTAATCCCAGGAAAAACACAGAAGACAGAGTTGAAAGAAAGAACACTACATCAATGGATTATGGGAAATTCAGAGGCCTAGAGATTGGTAGTAAGTATGGTTTCACCAAGGATATCACAGAAAAATAGGCTGAATGATTGACTAAGACAAAAGTTTACTGAGGAGAAATGAGCAAGCATTAAAAAAAAAATCCATCTTAGGGACCAAGTAAGTACTTTATGACAAAGGAAAATGAATTAATCTCCTGTAGAGGGTGAAGAGAGCATAATAAATTCTGTGAAGCCACTTGAAATGGAAAAAAGAACAACTCCAAGAACTTCTAGAATGGTTCAGAAGAACAATCAAAGAAATTAGAGAAAATATAAAAGGTAGAATTCTAAGGGAAGAAATCAGCAAGTCTAACCAGATGGATACCAAAGAAGTTAGAACAAGACAGGCACCCTCTATATCAATAGATTATTTGTGAGGGTGTGGGGGATGGTGTGAAGAAGAGCTTGACACTTCTGACTGCTATATTTCAAATTTTATTAAAAAGCAGTAGTCATCAAAACTATTTGGTACTGATTAAAAATTTAAAAGGTAAATCAATGGAACAAGCTGATTAAGCCAGAAACAAATAAAATTAATTGAAAACTGTAACTTAGTATTAAATAAAGTCTAAAATATCAATTAAAGGTGGGTGTCTCTGGTCAAGTCATTTGCTCTTCCAGGAGAGTCAAGTTTCCTCGAATAGAAAAGAGATACTATTCCACCTTTATATTTAGATGATATGCCTCTCTTTTTGACAAGTACTGCTGGGAAAACTGGAAAGTACTTTGGCAGAAATAAGGATTAGTCCTACATCTTAATATGCCATAGTAGTTTAAAATGGATATATGACAACCTAAATATAAAAATTCACACCATAAAATATTTAGGAGAGAACAAAATCAGGTACCTTTCAACAATTCTGGCTAAGGGGAGAATTAATTGCCCAAACCAATGGCTTTTTCTCAGTCCTCATCCTTCATGACCTCTCTGCAGTATGTATTTGGCACTGTTGACTACCCTCTCCTCTTGGATACCCTCTCCTCTCTGAGTTTTTGTGATACTGCTCTTTCTTGGCTCTCTTCCTACCTGTCTCACCGTTCCTTTGCTGGATCATCATTCATATCCCACCCCCTAACTGTGGATGTACTGGGATGTCTCTGTCCTGGGCTCACTTCTCTCTATACACTCTCTTAGTGACCTCATTGGTTGCCATGGATTCAATTACCATCTCTACACAGATGACTCACAGAACTATATATCCAAGTCTAGTCTTTCTCCTGAGCTCCAGTCCCACCATCCCCCAAAAGTCTATTGGTTATTTAAAACTGGATATCTCAAATTCAACATGTTCAAAACAGAACCAATCATCTTCTTGCCAAAATCCATCCCTTGCGAAACTCCCCACTGTGGTCAAGGGCAATACCATCCTTACAACTTAAGTCATAAACATTCAACCTACATTACATAGGCATGACAATCAAATCTTGTCCATTCTACCTCAGCAAAATTTTTTGCAACCACCTCTTTTCCTAAACTCACATGGCCACCACCATAGTTCAGGTCTTTATCACCTCTGGCAATAACATTCTCATTGGTTAGCCTGCCTAAGTTTCTGCCCTTTCCAAAGCTGCCAGTCATATCCTATAGCAGGTCTGATCTTGTCACTCCTGCTTCATAAATTCCAGTGTCTTCCTATTGTGTCTCTTTACAAATACAAATGCCTCTATCTGATGTTTAAAGTCTTTCAGAATCTGGTGCCAGTTTATCTTTCTAGCCTTGTCTTGAATTAGTCTGCTTCATACAATCTATAGTCTAGATAAACTGACCTTTTCGCTATACCTCAAATAAATCCTATCACTGCTCTCTGTGCCTTTGAACTTTCTCCATACCTGTAATACATTTTCCTTACCTCTGTCTATTAAAATCCTTAGTTCCCAGGGGCAGCTATGTGGCTCAGTGGATTGAGAGCTAAGTCCAAAGATGAGGTCCTGGGTTCAAATCTGGTCTCAGATACTTCCTAGCTGTGTGACCCTGGACAAGTCACTTAACCCCCATTTCTAGCTCTTACCATTCTTCCGCCTTAGAACCAATAGAAAGAATTGGTAAGAAGGTCTGGGTTTTAAAAAAAAAATCCTTAGCTCCCTTCAAATGCAACCTCCTACATGAAGTCTTTCCTATTCTTTCCAACAGCTAGTACTTTGCCCTCTAGAAGTTACTCCATATAATTTTGTATATATATCTCCATTAAATTGTAAGCTTCTTGAGGTCAGGTACTATTTTTGCTTTCCTTTGTATTCCCTACAGTTAGCAAGGTACCTGATATAATAGGCACTAAGATGCTTGCCAAGTAAAAGAATGAATGAATGAAAACGTATTTGTCTTAATATCTGCCAAACACAAGCTCTGGGGATACAAATACAAAAACAAAGACAGACCATTGTTAGGTACAAAATATCCACATTTGTAACAAGTCACTGAGACAGCATGATCAATCAATTTATTAGAGATTCCAGGGGAACCTAATCAATTGGGTCCAAGACTTCCCTCCTGCTTAAAGGACTCCTATCCGAGGTTATAAAAAAATAGAATGTGGTAGTACTCATCTTCAGATGCGAGGGACCACACCGTATGATTGGCTAAGAGACATGTATATCAATCATAACCATTTTGTCAGCAGGTCTTCTCACAGGTCATCAATTACTAATATGCTGTCATAAGATTTTCCACAGGTCATAAGACCCTGTCATCAAGGTCTGGGCCTTCTACAGGCCATCCAGCTATCTCAGCAAAGGTTAATTAACAACATTCTGGGATTCAAGAGCACTGTGGCAAGGTCCTTAAGAAGCTGTAGTTTTAAAGTAAAGGTCACTTAGGAGTAAAGATATAATTCATAGGTATGAGGTACTGCTAAAGCATATGAACCTTATTTCAAGCATCATATATAGGAGTCGGAGGTAGTGCTAATACAAAGGCACAAGCTAGGAGAAAGTCTTACGATAAGTCTAATGAATGAATCTAATGAATGAATATAACAGATTAAGTACAATGAATATAACTATTGATAAATGAAAAGTATCACCAATACATACATGATGGGTTGATTTTAACCTACATTATAACCTTATTTTTATAGCATTAGCCAACATAACTGTCTCAAACAATCCTATTCTTCTTAACTCACTATAATAATTACTGATATTCACTAAATCACAATGAACAAAGTAAATATTGATTAAATTGAGTAAGGGTATCATGATTATTTTCACACTATCCCCTTAATGAGATTATTCAAATAAGAGAGAGACCACAAATATGGGAGAGTGGTGGTCCGTAAGGGGCACTTTGAGCTGAAGAGTTACATGGATTGTTAGAGGGGCCATAGACCAGTAAAGGCTGATAAACGTCTTCTAGAAGCAACAAGATGGTTGATTAGATCATGATTCTAAAAGTGAAGAGGATGGAGGGGAGAAGAAAGGGGAACTTCCTAGGCAGAAATTCAAGATGAAAAATAACTACAATAATGATTTTTATATTAATATAAATTATGTGAGAAAAGTGACTAATTTATTCACATCCTTTGACCTGACAATACCACTACTGGGTATATATAACCCAAGGAAATCAAAGATGAAAGAAAAGGTTTCATACATATCAAAATCTTCACAGAATCACTTCAATAGGGAGTATGAAATGTCAAATTGAGGACTTGAAGAACTCTGAGAAACACAATAAGAGCTGTATGGATTGATGCAGAAGGAAATTAAGTGGAAACAAAAGAATATTTTTAACACTCCCACTTTGGTAAAGAGGTAGAAAACTAGTAGGTAAGAATATATTATACATTTGTCAGATGGCAGACATTGTATTGAATGTTACTTATTATTTAATCATTTTTGTTTCTCACAAGTTCAATCTGGAGGGATTTGTATTACCTCAAAATTCTTGAGGCCAGTGTGAAATAATTGGGATGCATGTACAAAAGCATCAATAAAATACTTTTAAAAAAGATTTCTCACCTTAAGATATAGATGTAGGCCCAGGTTCACAACAGGAGGCCAAGGTAGAAAACAGGAAGATAAAGATAACATCAAAGGAAAGCCAGATCAAAGAAAACTGTTGACACCAAGGCTTACAAGTTCCAACAAGTAGAGAAATGAGATTTTTGCAACAGCAGTCTTAGAAGTTTTTTTTAAGACAAAATTTTTCTTTCAATATTTTCGTTATTACTATAACTACTTTCACATAAAGAATATTTTATATTTAAGAATATCAAGACACTTAGGAAATACTGATTAACACTAATCCTCCTCTTTTGTGTAATTAATAGCTGCTTTTAATATACTCCCTTCAAAACACAACCTATTAACCCCTAGGAAGATCAATAAATTCTTGAGCTTCATATAGAAGTCAAGCAACATTTTCAAAGTCAAAAGCTACTCACAGAAAGAGAAAACTAAGAATGTAGGACAACTAATTCTCAAAGTATTCTGAAGTACAAAAACAAGGGAGAAATTAAATATAATATAAGTTTTTTAAATGCACTTTTATTTTTACTCCCCCAGAGAGCCTAGGAGTCTTTCACACAGCAGACTTTTTTGATAAATTATTATTATAGTGAATTTCTAAGTGGTCTAAGGACACAAGAATATTATGGACAAATAACTCTTATTCCTATTTGAGAAATAAAAAGGTAATTTTTCCAAATGAGCAAAACAATAGGTAGAATTGCACAAAATGAATCAACTTAAGAAAGTTTCTGCCTCTAAATCTAACTGAAATTTAAGATGTTTTCAACAACGTAGTGGGAAAAGTTTGGTACAACTGCTTTTCTGATATATGGCAAAGTTTGAAACATGCTCCTAGAGTTGTTAATACCTAACAAACTGGAAGTGCTCAATAGACATTACTCAGTACATGGAAGATGTCTGGCTTTGCCCTTTAAGCTGGTGCCCGGGGCTTTATAGAATATTGCTAACCTAATCATATGTCAAAGGAATAAGCTGACAACTAAGGACCAGGAAGCACAAGGGAAGAAATCCAAGACTGTTATGGGCAAATGAACAATTTGGCAAGATACAGTCTGGCTTTCCAATAAAGCATCAAGGTCTGAAATGCTGCCAAAAGCAAAACACCAGTGTAATAAGAACACATGTAGTTTGATCTGGTATGGCAACTCCCACATTCCTATTTTCAATTCAATTCTACAAACCTCTATTAGAAATCTACTATACTCAGAGAACTTTTTTTAAAGAACATATTAAATCTAATACTAGTTCCTTTTATACTTTCATCCTAGTACATAGGATAATATACATACTGGTTTATAAGCATAAAATTTACTATTATACACATTTGAAGGGCTATATTCTTTAACAATCCTAATGAATCTTTAACAGAAAAATTATAAGAAAGGCAGTATGGCTTGATGGATGAAAAGTCAACATCATAATTAGAAAGACCTAGGCTTAAGTCCTGTCTCTGAAACAAGTCAGCTATGTGACACCGGGCAAATCATCTTAACCACTCAGTGCTCCAGACAACAGTCTCTAAGACTACAAACTTGCTGACAAGTTGTTATTCTGAATTGATAAAAAGAGTTTCCTAACTTGTAGTTTCAGAGGCCAATGAAATCATAATTCTAAACTCTGAATGTATAAGGGCAATATGCTAAACTCTGGGGAAGCAAAGGCAAATTAAAAAGTCTCTCAAAAAGCTTATGTTTGAAAGCAGGTGCATAAAAAGATATACACAACTAAGGAAATACAAAGTATATAAAAGTAATTTCTAAAACTTGGGGGAAATCAGAAAAGGCTTCTTTAAGAAGTAGCACCTGAGCTGTGTCTTATAGATAATATCTTAATAACTACTTTGAAGATAATATTGCTGAAGTCATAAAATAAATGAGCATATATTTATTACTTGGGGAGGATAATCTTAGGAATGAAACCGAGGGAGGCAAAATGCAGAGGATAGAGAAATATTGGCAATTTTGCAAAGATGGTAATTTTGGATTAAAAACAGTATTTTAATCGACTTGCCTAGGTGAAATCTGGAACATTTTTTTAGAGAACAGTACTGTTTGCTACTAAATATATATTTCAACAGATCTTTGTAATATGAAGGATAATCTATGGCAATATGGTACTTAACACACTTTGGTACAAGTTACTTGAGAATGGGGTAGAATTCTAGATAAAATGATGATAAAAGCTACATGGTAAAAGGACCAGTTAAGAAGAAGATGCTGAATTAATTATAAGTAATTATCTTTTTAAAAAAGGGGTTATTCCAAAATTTTGAACAGAGGCAAATAAATGTCTGTCTCCTTAAAATTTATATATGGCTTGGCAAATTATCAGTGACATCAAAGGGCTTGAAGGTTTTTTTGGTCCTTATTTCTTCTTTTTTTTAAGATCAGAAGAAGGTAAGTCAAATGACAATCATAGAGCATGAAGGATGTAAACAGCCACAATAATTCTGGTAAGAGGGAAAATATATATAGAAACAGACAGGTTCCAAGCAGACCTAGCTGATGCTATGACTTATAAATAGGGTTCAAGTTGGGCAAAAGTCATTACAAAATATGTGTAAAAGGGGCAGTTGGGTGGTTCAGTGGATTGAGGGCCAGGCCCAGAGATGGGAGGTCCTAGGTTCAAATTTTGCCTCAGATACTCCCTAACTGTGTGGCGCTGGGCAAGGCATTTAGCCCCCATTTACCTAGTCCTTACCACTCTTCTGCCTTGGAACCAAAACACAATATTGAGGCTAAGACAGAAGGTAAGGGTTTAAAAAAAATGTGTAAAAAAATAACAGTAGCAATAGTTGTTAGATCTGAAGCCAGTTTTTCCCTCTGCCCTCCAAATACATATAATATGAACATAGGCACATAAAGTTTATAAACACAAAGCTTTTTGTGTGTGATATATTTGTGATGTTCTGTATTCTCTCATAACGATTTTAGCAAGAAAAAATTTGCAAAAACTACAAAATAGGCTTCTAACCTTAAAATTCTGTATACAATCTGTTTATTAAAAAAAAAAGTCACAACCTCTATAGGCCTCTAGGCTCTCTTCCAACTCTTTAAATTCCTTTGACTTTCAGCACCTTAGGAAAGAAGTAAACTTGGCTGTTTTAATGTATTGTAAGGGCTGTATATAGATTAAAATCTAATTCAAATCATAGAGAATGAAGGATGTAAACAGCCACAATAATTCTGGTAAGAGGGAAAATATATAAAGAAACAGACAGGTTCCAAGCAGACCTAGCTGATGCTATGACTTATAGCCTCAGAGGCTTCCTAGCTGTGACCCTGGTTAAGTCACTTAACCCCATTTGCCTAGCCTTTGCCTTTATGTCTTAAAGAGTTGTGACTCAGACACAAGTAAGGTTTTAAAAAACAAACCCTATTCTTTGTACTCTAATTTACTATTTAAAATAATACTGTACTTCAATTGTTTCTATTCTCTTCAGATCAGATTTCTGATGTATAATATAATATGAATTTCAGGACCTATCTTTTAGTATTCTGACAATCTTTCAAAATCCTTTGTAAAATGACTTGCACTATACATAGTAAATTCTCATCACTAAAGTTTCCCCAAAAAAGTTATCTTAAAATATACCAGATAGTCCTTACTTTAAGCTTGATTCCCTCTTACTTTTCACTTGATATATTCAGAAGTTCTACCTCCACCTATTTTCACAGATTAGATCTTTATGCTTGATTCCCTAGGGGCAAATGATACAATCTACTTCCAGCTTCCCAAACAGTGTGACAACCCTCTGTTCTGTTCCTTTCTGTTCCCCTCCCCCATGGCTTCCTTGTATGCAAGTCTTTCGGTCTTTCAGCCCAGGGGGGAGGGGAAATATTTAGATGAATGAATCTAGTGATTTAACCCAGCAGCAAGTTCCAGAGGGATGAGAGCTGGAGAAAAAGGGAATAGAGAGAATTTTAAAAGGTCATTATTTCTAAGAGTACCAGAAAACTTGGTGTTTTACTCTGGGTGTTCATATGACTAGGGAAAAGATGACCAGCTTTATGTCTCTTTATACAATGAGACTGTGAAGATGTGGAAAATTTGAGATAGCAGATAAATCCCCTGGGTGGGTGGGTGGGTGGGAGATGGTTTAAAGAACAAAAAAGAGGGATGACTTCTTCATGCTCACACTGAAGTTCTCACAGAGGTAAGTACCCCAGAGAAGACACAGTCCACTTAGAAATTAAAATGGGTGGATGCTTGCCCTGTGCCCCACAACCTAGTAGTTATAGACTCAGCTCCTCCCTTCCTGCAGGGGGAAAGGCAGAAAGAGAAATGAGGATCTAGTACACTGTATGCATATTTGTGAGTGATTGACTAAGTAGTTCCCCTACTTGGTACTTTCTCCAGAATCAAACAGCCCCCACACATAACAAGGAGAGTTCAGTACCTGATAGGGATGCAAAAAGGATGAGAGAAAAAGAGAAACAAAGAAAGATAAAAACATCAACAGCCATATTGCTAAACCAACAACTCCATTAAAGAAAGAAGATATTCACCGAACTAATCAAAGTAGAAAGCAATAAACACATCCATGGACCCCCCCCCCCAAACTGGACTAGTTATCTTCCATTTAATACACTTAAGAAGTAGCACGAATTAAAGATCAAGAAAATGGTGTAAAGTATGTCTATTTATTATTTTAATTGCAGATTTACAAACTGATGTGACATACAAAGAGATATCACAGATTTAGATATCAAGGTGGAAAGTACCTCAAAGTCTAGTACAGCTACCTCTTAATTTTGTAGATGAGGCCCACTGTGCTTAAGTGGACTACCAAAGTCATGTTTAAATAGAAGGCCCTTAAGCCTCTTAAAGTCATGACAAAAGAAAATATATGGCATTACATTGTTTCAGTAAAATTTTAATTGTAAAATGTATCCTTTAACTCAGTTTTCACAATAAAAATCCAACAGAAACATTAAGCAATTCAGGCCTCCAAATAAGAAAAATCTTGTCAAAAGATCAACTCTACAAAAGTGGGAATATTTTGTGGAATTAGGAGAGAATGCAGAGGAATTCACATCAAAGTTATAATCACAGCAGGAAGAGTATCATATCCCCAAAGATACTATTACAAAGGAAAAATAACCTCATTTGTATTCACATACACAAATGGAAAAAAAAAAAACATCGAGTAGACTATATGAATCCATTTATACCCGAGCAAAGGGAACTAATTTACAGAAAAACCCGGGGAAGCGAGTATTTTCCTAACACCATTTACTTCTGTTTGCAAGAGGGAAAATGAAGAAGAGGGTCTAAGTGTTATTGGCAGAATGTGTCAAAATCCAACAAGGGTTATTAGTTCATCGATAGAGAAGGAATACACTCTAAAAGATATGTACATGGAGGAAAGCATGGGATCTGGAGGAAATAACTGCAGGGAGCCCAGCACATTATCAGAATCCCTCAGTCACACTTTATAAAAGGAATTTGTTCGAGGGGTACAGGAGCAGTTGAGAATGGTCCACCATTGGGTGGGAGTACTAAATCCACATTTCCCCTTACACACCGCGTTACCACACCCCCCTACAAATACAGGAAGGGATGACGACCCATCGCCTTTCCCACTCAAGGTTACCACTCCACTCCCTCATTATCAAACATGGGTGTATCAAACCTCATTACATGTGCCCACGAACATAGGGGGTCAACATCTTCTCCCCCACCCTTTCATTCACTGGGGCGATCAGTTGTCTGCTCGAGCTCTCTCTCTCTCTCTCTCCCTTAC
>NC_058134.1:194302012-194385983 GCF_016433145.1 Gracilinanus agilis
AGGATATACAATATAGTCTTCTCTGTTTATTATTAGGTACTGTATACTTATATTGTCTCTCATACACATATGTTTATGTCTATTATATATTATACATATATATAAATTATATTTACCCAGCTATTACATATAGAAAATCACTTTTCAAAAAAAATCACTTTTACATTTTTAATAGCATGATAGTATTCTATCACATTATTTATATATATATATATATATACATATATATATATATATATACCATAACTTGTTCAGCCATGCTGCATTGATAGGTATTCCATCTGTTTCCAATTTTATCACCACAAAAAGAGCTTCTGTATTTTGCTATATATTTTTCTTATTTTTCTTTTTTTCCCCGTCTTCTCTCTTTGGAGTATATATCCATTAGTGGTATTGCTGAGTCAAAAGATATACTCAGTTTAATAGTTTTTTGGGCATAGTTCCAAATTACTTTCCAGAATTTAGAACTAATTCATAATCTACCAATAGTACCTTAGTGTACCTATTTTTCTATAGCTCCTACAGCATTTATCATTTTCCTTTTTAAGTCATCTTAGCCAATCTGATGAATGTGAAGTGGTACTTGATTTGTTTTTATTTATAGTTCTCTAATTGTTAGTGACAGAGCATTTTTTAATATGGGCTTGATAGCTTGAATTTCTTTCTCTGAAAATTGCCTATTAATATTCTTTGACCATTGATCATTTGGGCATGGTTCTTATTTTTGTAAATTTGACTTAGTTCCCTGTATACCTAAGAAATGAGACCTTTCTTAGAAAAACTTTCTGCAAAGTTCCCCCCCTGCCCAGTTTCTTGTTTCTGTTCCAATTTTTAGCTTTAGTTTTGCTTGTGTAAAACCTTTTTAATTTTATCTAATCAAAATTTTATATTTTACTTCCTGTGTACCTCTCTATCTTTTCTTTGGTCATGAAATCTTTCCCTACCCATAGACCTGACAGGTCTATATTCCACTAATTTGCATATGATATCATTCTAACTAAATCATGTACCCATTTTGATCGTCTCTTTGTATATGGTATGAGATGTTGATCTCTTCCTAGAATAGATATGTTTTTGCCAGACTGCTTTCCAGTTTTTCAAACATTTTTATTGGAGAGCGAATTCTTGCCCCATTAGATAGGTTCTTAGGGTTTATCAAACACTATGTTTGTGCTAGTTTGTTTACTTGATCCTGTATACTGTGTACCTAATCTATTCTACTGATCAAACTATTTCTTACTCAGTACCAAATTGCTTTGCAGAATATACTGCTAGGCCCCTTCATTTCTAATTTTTTTTTCTTTGATTGCTTTAATATTCTTGACTTTATATTACTCCAGATAAATGTTATTATTTTTTCTAGCTCTGGGTGTAGAGCCAAGATTGCAGAGTAGAATCAGGGAAAGCTAAAACCATCATGAGAATCCTCTCCAAACAACCTTAAAAACAATGCCTCAGAATGAATACTGGAGTGAAAGAACCAACAAGGGGATGGAAAGATGGATACAACTTTCATGTGAAGAACAACTTAAAAGACTGGCAAAGAGCATCTACTTTACTAGGGTGAGAGGGGAATACACACCCTCAGGAAACTATGAAGGAGTATTGCTTAAGCCAACAGCAAGCCTCTCAACAACCACCTCTACTGTTCTAGCTTCTGAACCAAGCCAATATCCAGACCCTGAGACTCTGCCTAAGCCAATAGTGCAACCCCATTCACACCCTATAAAGTTCCAATCCCCAGCCCAAGCCTGCAGGAAAGTCCAGAATTCTAGTGCTAGGCAGTCTGAGCTTCACACCTGATCTGTGTAAAGCCCAGAGAAACATCCCCCTTCACCCACTCAACACAGTTCCCAGAGTGCTAGTCTATAGGAGCCCAGACAGAGCTAGCCCTTCCTAAAGCTCAAAGTGGAATTATAAGCCTGAAGACAAGGCAATTCATAGTGTGCCTGACCTGATCAAACCCAGACTAGGACCAAAAGCCTCTGCCCAAGTTTGAGGTTAGACTTTGAGCCCCAGTATAGGGTAGCTCACAGTGCTCTGAGCTCTGCAAGCCATTGACAATCTTGGGGTGATTGAATCAGCAGTGGGAAGTGGCTTTCAAAAACCCAGAAATAGAGCTAAGGGTAGTAGCAAGGAAGAACTGAAGTTTAAGAGACTGCTCTCTCTACTCTGAGAACAGAGCCCACCTTTACAATAAAAGTGAAAGTCAAGAAAAAGACTGGGGAAATGAGCAAACATAGAAAAAAAAACCCCCAAACTACCTACTCATAGAAAATTTTTATAGCAAAAAAGAGCAAAACACAGATATAGAAGGGGGTCAATGCAAGCAAAACAAACACACACAAAAGTTCAAAGAAAAATATGAATTGGTCTCAGATTATGGAAGAATTCGAAAAGGATTTCAAAAATCAAGAGAGGCAGAGGAAAAATGAGGAAGAGAAATGAAAGCAATGCAAGAAGAAATGGACCAAATGAAAAAGGAGGCTCAAAAGTTCACAGAAGAAAATCATTTCTTAAAAACTAGAATTGGGCAACTAGAAGCTAATGACTTCATAAGACATCAAGAAATAATATCAAAAGAATGAAAAAAAAAACAGAAAAAATGTGAAATGTCTCATTGGAAAAACAACTGACCTAGGAAATAGATCCAGGAGAAATCATTTAAGAGTTATTGGGGAAGCTAAATGGTTCAGTGAATTGAGAGCCAGGCCTAGAGACAGGAAGTCCTAGGTTCAAATCTGGCCTTACACACTTCCTAGTTGTATGATCCTGGGAAATTCAATTAACCCCCCATTACCTAGCCCTTACTGCTCTTCTGCCCTAGAACCAATACACAGTATTGATTCTAAGATAGAAGGTAAGGCTTTTTTAAAAAAGTTATTGGACTACCTGAAAGCCATGATAAAAAAAAAAAGGTAGACGTCATAAGAAAATATCAAAGAAAACTGTCTTGCTATTCTTGAACAAGAGGGTAAAATAGAGATTGAAAGAATCCACAGATTATCTCCTGCAGTAAATCTCCAAATGACAGCTCCCAAGGATGTTATAGCCAAGTTCAAATCTTTCATCATCAGTATCTATACCAGAAACAAGTTATAGTCTAACTAGGGGCAGCTAGTTGGCTCAAGTGGATTTTCCAGATCCATGGGGCATGGTACCCTAAACCCTCACTATATGGAAGGGATAGCTGTATTTACTTTTTGTTAACATTGAGAGGGAACTAATATATCAAATGATGGACTTCTCTCAAAATGCAAAAATTAGCACTTACGTTTCCATTTTCCTAAGAAGCATCTAATTTTCCAAAGCCACGTTACCCTAAGCTAGCCTGAATTTGTTGAATAGACATCCCACCTGCTCTATAAGGAAAAAAATGCATGTGCATGGTTGTGCCTGGTTAGAACTTCACTCCCAAACTGTAAGCCCATAGTTACCAGCCAATGGTGAACTGCAAGAGAGATAGGGCGAGGTACTATATTAGGGACCATATTAGGGACCTGCTGCCCAGGTGCACTGGCCACATTTGAGTGTATGCCCTTTCTCATGAGAAAGAATAAACTTCCCTCTGCTTACCTAGGCATTCTGTTGTCTTAAAACTGTGCTGTTTCATACAACATTATATTGTATTCACTAGCAAAACTTTGGAGAACCCAGGATCTCCCCCAAACTATGAAGAGACAACAGAGTAGGATTTTGTGTAATATTTGATGAAATAGCTTAGTAATAGAGAGTAACAATATAATATCTTAGAAAAACTGAGCTCTCTCTCCCACAAAATGGATAATTGGGGATTATCTCCCACAAAGTGGATAATAATCTCCCACAAAGTATTGATTCTAGAATCAGCAATCAAGGTTTAAATCCTGCTTCCACCATTCATTACCTATGGGACCTCATGTAAATAATTTAATCTCCCTCTTTCTCAATTTCCTAATCTCTAAAATCATAGGATTGGACTAGATGATTCTTAAGACCTTTCCAGCCCTGGCTCTATGATACTCTGATCTTATGATCCTATATAACACTACCAGATAAAAAGTAAATAAGGGATTACACACAGAAAATATATATATGGCCAGGGCACCCTTATGGAGTAGCACATATACAAGGAACATCTGTGGTTACGACACATGTTGAAGGGAAACTCATGCCTTTGATGCTGGAAAAATTATTGCCCATGACTTCTGGTGATGTCATTGCATTTCTATCTGCTTAGCCTTCTCCTTATTGAATGTTATCATGTCTCTACTGCTTCTTAATGGTGTATAATTAGGATTTGCTCCCCAGGACTCTCTTTCCCTGCTTCCCATCTTTGTTCTCATATTATGTCCTTACGTAGGGAAGATATAAATTTTGTGTAGCTCTGCCCTTACTCTCCTCCTGGAAATGTGGAGGTGGTGGTTGGGTGAGTGCCAGGCAGGAGAATTTTTCTCATGTGGCTTTACTCCGACTTTTACTTTAGTTCTTATATTTCTTCTACTTCAAGTGATTACTAATAAATCTTATAAAATATAATATTTGGAGTTATTAGATATTAATTTTAATCTTACATTTCTGGCAACCAGTGAAGTTGGAAAAAAAATTCATAAAAAAAATTTTTTTTAAGAAAGCTTTTGAGTAAAGAATAGGGAGTTTTCCTGGTGGTAGAGGCCCACCTGCAATGGGGGCCGGATAGTGATGTCTCTGTCCACCTGCTTCTGGCCAAAATGGATAAGTTGCTCCCTGCAGCAGTTTGTGCCTGTCCCTACCACAGTCCCACTGGGGGGCACTGCATCCTGCTGCTCCCTTGCTGCTGCCTCCCATGGCTGATTCCCCAAGTCTCCTGCACAAAAGGTAAAGTATACCTTTCTCCTATATTACTAACAGCTGAGTAACTGGCCCCCTGCCTCCTGGTGGAGCTACACCCTTCCCCCCTCCCCCATATGGGTCTCAAGGCTGCAATGTGCTTTCCAGCAGGGGAACACAGCATGGAGCAGCCTTTCCACTATCCACCCCAACCCCAGCCTGGCTAACCCAGGGGCGCTTCCATGCTCCTGGCTGTAGGGGTGGGAACTGAGGTGTTAAGGGGCCACTGGCTTTACTCCTGGGGGGAGAAGAAGGAACGTTACTCTTCCAAACCTCTTAACTTTACTCCTAGCCAGTACATACTAGGGTAGCACCACCTCTGAACAGGAACTAGAATTGCGAGCATGGCCCAGTTTCCTGCCTATCTCCCATTCCTGGAGAATGCTACCAAGTTCACATAGCTCAAAGTTTTAGGATGTCTTTTCTTACTACCATTCCTGGGCACACTTGTCCTTGTTGTTAGCTTGAGTAATCTCAAGATTCAGAAGGGAGATTCATTCCCCTTACTATAAGCATGCCCAGTCTCTGCAACACCTCCAATATGGGGTTTGTCTATACTATGCTCAGTGTGGAAATCTGCCCCTGTATGGGGAACCCCTGAAGTGTAACCGAAGGAATCCAGATAGATGATGATACTCAGGAGGGGAAGGAACTTTAAAGAGTCTGGAGGTGAATTTTAAGCCTTTTCAGACTCCATTGTCTCATTGATGTTAACTATTTCAGTTTGTTCCCCTCCAAATAGTGAAGAAGTCTCTGTAACAAGCTATTGGAATTGGAGAAAAGGACTCTTGAATTCAGTGCCTGTATCCTGTCACATATATTGTATTTACTTGTTGTTTGCTTTAAAATTCAATTTTGTTTTTTAAGTTCACACATTAATATCTTCTGTTACACTGTGTCATTTTCAGCTACTATGTTTTGGTCATTTGCTATATGTTCTGTTACATCGTCTTTATTTGTACCCTCCCCATATGACTGGACTGGAGAAAATGCCATTATAACAGTTCATAAACAACTTGGACAAGCCCTTTTCCATAGCAAAACCATAGGTCCTTATGGATGCTGGGTTTGCCACCAGAACCATTGAGGTCACGTGTTGCCTTAATGGCCTTTTCTTCCTTTTTGCCTTTATTCATAGATGATGATGGATGGACTCCATCAAACTGGTTAAAACCTTTGGAGAATTTAATGAGCTAAAAATCTCAATTGATTTTAAGGGGTCTTCAGAATTTCAGATATTTAGTAGCACCACTACCTCTGACTGATCATTTGCCTCCCTTTGAGTTGTTTGTAATAAGAGGTAAGGATCCATTTAGTAGTTGAAGTGAAGTGCAATAGCACTATTGTATTCCCCACTTCTGCATTTATAAAAATGTAATGGATGAGACATCAAAAGTGATTTTCCTTGCCTCCACATTATAATGGATGGGACATAGAAATACATACCTTTTATGGCTGTTATAATTTCTTCCAGGAGGGGGAAGGATTTCCCAAGGAGCCTGGTTACCCCTGGATGGGTTTTTTATTTATTTATAACTCTTCAGCTTACTCTACCTTTCCACAAGAATGATCTAGATTCTTAGTGACATTTTAGACCCAAAAGGTTTTCATCAGAAGTACAGAGGTTTTTTTGTTTTTTATTTTTTTTCCTGGTTTCTCCTGACACATTTTGGAATTTTAAAAATATCTTTGCCAAGGTTGAAAGATTGGCTAAATCTGGAGAACTTGTGACAAGTATCTCTGAGCTTCAAAGGTTTTAAATGTCACACAGCAAATCATGTGAATCGTGATGATAGTGGGTTTGTTTGCTATTGTCATAAAATGGGCTCTTGTGATTTGGGGATTTTGGTACTTCTTTGAATGTTCATTAGCTGCTGTACTACTGTTTTAAAAAGCTATTACTTGATGAAAGTCATGTGCACTCACACTATGGATCATGGCCAAGTTAAAAAAGAAATGGATCTCATTTTTGGGTGAGAAACCTTTGTATTGTGCCCCTCCGTGGCTAACAAAGTATGTCACTGATTGTGAACTATATAGTTTTGATTAAAAATGATTTGTTATTGTTTTTCCTTGTATGTGCAATAGAGTATTTGAGTTTTCTTTTTTCTCTCATTTTTTTTACTTGAAGCACATGTTACCAGTATTAATAGTTTTTTGATTTTGTACTAGGATAAGTCTAAAATGTCCATTAGCCCTAATGTCAATGTATACCCATAAGCTTTAGACTATGGGAACCTACCATTGATTGTTAAATATTATGGGACTTTGATAAATGATTGTGTCTGATTCTAGGAGAAGGAATCACAAAAGAGCCACTGCACAGTGCTAAGGAGCACAAGGTCAAGGAGACCAACCAATCCTGGTGGGATTGATGCAATTCTGTGCCAAGACAGGGGACTTGAACTTGTTTTGGGGTTTGAGGAAGCAGCTGTTTAACAACATCAGATGTAGGATTTCCTTGTGCCAGATCCAGACATCTACCAAGTACCTCAGTTGGGCTGCCATTTTGGCTCCTCTATCCATGAGAGTAAAGGTAAAATCAGACCAGCGAATGATATTTCCCTTTTGCTTCAAAATCTAGTTCCTTTTCTTTCTTTTATGGTATGGCAATTTTCTGTTGTTCTGGCTGCTGACTGGGCAAGTATATAATTGCTACTATAGGCTTGGAGGACATAAATCACTTTAATTGGGCCCAGATTCAAGGACCTGTTTTGGGCTTATTCTTCCTTTCTTAGAATTTTTACACATTAGACTTTGATATTTTATGTTTCATCCTGAAGTTATTTTTTTCTCTTTCATTTGGGTTTCTTATTTTTTTATTTTCTTTTGACAATTGATTCATATATGTCATAACTCAGCTATGTATCCCACGGTGATCCGTGTGTTGGTCAATAATGGGGATTGTATTATCCTATAATGCAAAGTTTAAATTCTTTTGGGAGTAATTTTAGGATAAGAAACTTGCTATCTCCCTGAATCAAGAAAGTGAACTGTTTGGAAAAGACCCCATGAAGATATCTGTAGAAGCCAAACACTACACCAAAATATCCAGAATGAACTTTGGGATGTAGTGAATTGAACTGTGGGTGGCTGAATGCATTTATTTTGAATGTACACTCTTACACCAAAGGAGATTGCCTCCTAATTGTTTTTTTGTCAATGCCTAGCAATCAGTGATTTTGTTCTCTTTCGCTTTTATTTCCCTCTTATCCCCAAATGATTGTAATTTCCCCTTAGAAAGTACAATATTGTATATACCTCTAGTTAAAAATCTTTTGAGATATAAGTTGGTTATGTGAACTGATTCATTGGGGAAACTAGGTATGTAAATCTGGGAGATTTCTACATGCTCATTTCCCAATGGAATCACAGTGGGGATTATGTAATCAGGATTTTCTCCCAAGGACTCTCTTTCCCAACTTTCCATCTTTGTTCTCATGTTATGTCCTTACGTAGGGAAGATAGAAGTTTTGCGTAGCTCCTCCCTCTCTCTCTTCTCCTGGAAATGTGGTTGTGGTGGTTGGGTGAGTACCAGGCAGGAGAATTTTTCTATGTGGCTTTACTCAGGCTTTTATTTTTGTTCTTAAATTTCTTCTACTTCAAGTGATTACTAATAAATCTTATAAAATATAATACTTGGAGTTATTAGATATTAATTTTAATCTTACAATGGGTGTCATATATCAGATTCAATGGATATTTATCTATTTTCTTTTCTTTCCTTTAAACCCTTACCTTCTGTCTTAAAATCAATATTGTGTTTTGGTTCCAAGGCAGAAGAGGGGTAGGGGCTAGGCAATGGGGGTTAAGTGACTTACCCAGGGTTACACAGCTAGGAAGTGTCTGAGGCCAGATCTGAACCCAGTACCTTCGATGTCTAGACCTAGTCCTCAATCTAAAGAGCTACCTAACTGTCCCACTATCTATCTGTTTTCAATGTACCTTGATATTCTATTTAGTAAGGGTTGAGGGGTAGGTGGGGAGGGTGTCATTAATAAGTCTATTCCCTGAAGAAAAGCTTTAGCTCTCAAGAAGTTCTCTTAGCCAATAGCTATGAAAGTCTTCACTTCAGCTCACAGAAGAAAGGGAGTGCCAGGGCTAAGATTACATCTCCTCTTTAAACTACCTTTTTCTCTGATTCCTCCAATTCAATTTTCATCTGACTTACTGTCAGAAATTCACTTCACTTCTTATCTTATCTCCCTACTTGGATAACGATCTCTATGGCTACACTTTCTGAAATGAAGAAAAGCTAAATGAAGTTTTGGTAAAGAAACTTTTAAATTTCTCCCTCTCTTGCACCACTGTTCTATTGAAATCATATGGGCCAAAATGATTAGAGAAATATGAAAAAGGCTAATGATTTTTTGCCCTACTTTCTCCCACCAATAAATTATAGTTTGGGATTTCTATAGTGTTTGGCAAACCAAAAGCACAAATGATTATGGAAAGGATCTCTACAGGATAAAAAGTTTTGTGAAAACTGGAAGAAAGTTTGGTAAAAAATAGTTTATATTATTACTATATATAGACACATGCACTTATGCACATACTTATATACACATATACACATAAATATCTATATATTGAAATTTAAGGAAGAATCAGAACTAAAGTCAAAGGAAAAGTTATTAATCACTTAGTCAACAAGGACTTAATGTGTGTCAGGAACTGTGTTAAATATTGGGGATATAAATATGATCAAGGCATAGAGATGATCAGAAGAGGAAGTTAGAAATATTAAAAAGCTTTTTGTAAAAATGAAAATCATTGTAGTGAGAGTACAAAGAGAAAGCACTGAGTGAGGAAAAAGTCTTTGCATTAAATTACTTTGCTAAAAGTTTGATATTCAATATTTTCAAAGAATTGATTTGAGTATATTAGACTGGAGACATTTCCAATAAATTATGCGAATTTTCCAGAAGAAATGCAAATGATCAGCAACTACATGACTAATTGCTTCAAATAACCAATAATAAGAGAAATGAAAATTAAGATAACCATTCTGGAAAAAGATTTGGAATTTGAGAAAAGTCATTAAATGCTTCGTACTGAATAACCTAGAGATCCCACTACTGGGTTTATACCAAAGGAGGTCAATGATAGAGAGAAAGGTCCTATATGTAAGAAAATGTAACTCTTTGTGGCAGGAAAAAAAACTGAAAGCAAAATAGGTACTGATTTTCTGGGGAAAGTAATATGAATGTAATGGAAAATCATTTCATTGTAAAAAATGACAAACATGAGGGTTTCAAAGAAGCAAGGAAAGATTTGTATGAAGTGCAACAGAACAAAGATGCCTGAACCAGGAGAACAATAGGCACACGCAAAAATGAAAACATTAGAAAAAAGTAGAATGTGATAAAATTGTAATGAACAATCTCAGTTCTATAGGAATCAGGAAGCAGTTTTTCTCTCAGTAGAGATGTAGGGAGCTAAGAATATGGAATGGAAAATGAGTTGACCAAATTGACTGTCTGGGTTACTGCATTTGGTTTTTCTTAAATGTTTTTCTTTGATGTAAGGAAGGATTCCATAGCAGCTAGACTTTAAGCTCAGGGGAGGAGGGCTTAAGGATGGTTAAGGGAAAATGATGGTAGTAAAAACAAAAGACAACAATACCAGATTTAAATTTAATTTAGATGTTACAATAAAATGCTTTTTCCATTCACCTCAGGAGAGCATTTGAATGGTTTCTCCAGGATTGCTATCAACTGTGACATTAACCAAAGCTAGATTTTCTTTCAGATGATTAATATTTCTCCTCAAAAGGCTAGAAAAATAGTTAGATAAAAATTAGGAATGGCGACATGTAGGAGAGGGTGATAGAAAGGGAGAAGAGAGTCAGAGAAAGACACAAAGAGAGTCACCATCTTGTTCTTTGAATGACAGGGATGAAGGGGCCAAGTTAGGCCTTAGAGGAGTGGTGGGGAAAACCTTTACCTGGGAGTCATCATAGTTAGGGCTGTAAGTGATTGTTGTTATGTAGAAATTTGAGGAAAGGTGTTTGGGATAAGGGAAATTGAAAGGAGGATGTTGGAGACTTGCTAAGTGGGTAATCTCGGTTTCAGGTAGGCTGGCATTAAAGGAGATTCAGGGTATAATAGGACTGAAGTCAGGAGTATAACAGAAGGGAAACAGAGATCTTTTAGGGAGAAGAGAAGTTAAACTAAACAGACAAACACAGCAGGCTTACAGACTGGGACTTAGACTCAAACACAAGCTGAGGGAAATAGACTAGACTGAAATTAACAAACAGGCTTTAGTTAATTTCACAGGAAGGGACCTATTTTGAAGTAACACCTTCCTTCAAGATGGATCCCCAGCTTCCCTCTAAGCCAGAGTATGTTGTCTCTTTCCCTCTTCTTTCCTCTTGATAACTAACAGACAAATTATACTAATTAGGGTTGTTGAAACACAAAAAGGGTTTATTTTGTTTGAAGGATGGTTTGTTAGGAAGGTGGATTAGAGGAAAGCCCTAACAGTTGTCTCAGGAACCTCAGGTGGGGGAAGGGAAGTAAAGATGGAGTCTGAGTAAGGACCTGCCTTAAACTCAGTTTTTACTAGGTACTATCTAAAGGGAATAAATGATGATTTGACTAACTATAACTAATGCTGTCAATTAGATAACTCTTCACAGACTTAACTCCTCTCTAATTACTCTCCTTATTAACTCCACAACATATAGGTAAGGGAGGAAAAGACAAGGATGGTAATAGGAAAGGAAGATATAAAGGATTTATCTAAATAATAATTTCTTAATTAAATATGTCAAAGCTAGGCTCAATTTCAATATTAAAGTTAGGTCAGAGACAGCTCAGCTGATTCACAACCTCCCTCCACGGAAGATCCAGCCAACTGCCTTTTCTCCTCAAGATTCCAAAAGCCTAACCGCTTTTGGAACTCAGCCAAAGCTAGAAAAAACTATATCCCCCAATTCTGTATACTACATTGTGCATTTATATATATCTTTGGAACAAATGGCTGCTTACTTAAGGGATTCTCTTTTGTTTTCTTTCTTCTTATGAAAAAAAACCACCCATATATTTTGCAATATAAAAACTCTGTATGCTTCTGCGGAGGAAATAGTCTGAATGGGGGGTGGGGTTGGGAACCTTTTCCACCCAGAAAAAAAGTAACCTTAGAAAAAGAAAGTTACAGGTTTATTTAAAGAAAAATCCTCAGGTTATATTTTATTCAAAAACATGATTAGACTATGATTTTATCTTGGAGATATCTAAGAGAGGATTCTGACTATCAGAAGATGGTGTTAGAGACCCCAGGCCTCCCACCCCCCAGCCCAAGGTTCTGATGGGAATTAACTATAGAGGAAAACATCTGTAATGGAACAAACCTGATCTCTGGCAACTCCTGAGACCTCAAGGTTAGCACATCCTCCCCAAAATAACTTGATTTTTGTTGTTAATGTTCAGTTTTGTTGGACTCTTTGGGACCCCTTGTGAAATTTTCTTGACAAAGTTACTAGAGTTATTTGCCATTTCCTTTTCCACTTCATTTTACAAATGAAGAAATTGAGGAAAACAGGGTGACTTTCCTAGGATCACACAGCTAGAAAGGGTCTTGAGATCTGATTTGAAGTTAGGAATATAAATCCAGAAAGCTCCAGGGCCAACACTCTATCCACTGTAGTCATCAACTGCCAATGATATCAAGATATAATTGTGTTGCTATTCTTTAACCTCCCAAATAAGGAAAGTGGCTGAGCAGCCTCATTTAATAGGCTTTTGTACCAGTAATGTAACACTAAAGAAGTTTGTTTAGTTGTTGTTTAGTAATTTTTTTTTCAGTTGTATCTGACACTTCAAAACCCCTGTAGGGTTTTCTTGGCAAAGATAGTAGAGCAAGGGGGCAGCTGGGTGGCTCAGTGGATTGAGAGTCAGGCCCAGAGACAGGAGGTCCTGGATTCAAATCTGGCCTCAGACACTTCCTAGCTGTGTGACTCTGGGCAAGTCACTTAACCCCCATTGCCCAGCCCTTACAACTCTTCTGCCTTAGAACCAATACCCAGTATTGATTCTAAAATGGAAGGTAAGGGTTTTTATTTAAAAAAAAAAAAAAGATACTGGCACAGTTTGCCATTTTCTTCTCCAGCTTATTTTACAGATGAAAAAACTGAGGCAAACAGGGTTAAGAGACTTGCTGAAGGTCACATGGCTTGGAAGAGTTTGAAGCTGGATTTGAACTCAGGAAGATGAATCTTCCTACTTAGCAGGCCTGCTTGCCCCTGAATCCATGTAAGATATATACATGTATATCTTTCTTTTATTCCTTGGAATTGCTAGCCACTTTGCCCATAAACTGATGGTAACTGAACTTTTCATCTTCTAGCCTTGTCAGTTGATTTATTGATCTCCAAATAGACCTAGGTAGGATTAATTATTCTCCAGGAGATTCTTAGGATCTCTGAGTTCAGAAATTCCCCCCATACTCCCAAAGATAAGCCAGTTTTATTATGACTCAGATTCTCTGGATGGGGACTGTAACCTAAGAATGAAAGAATACCTTGAATATTCCCAGATGCTTCAGATCACTAGAGAATAACACAGAGGTTGCATTTTGCAGAATCAGTAAGGCTCATGCAGTGAATCATATATTACAGTGACAGTAACTCTTTCAAATACTGAAGTGTAGTGGATATTGTGCTGTTGTCTGCCAAGGAATAAGTCTGAGCTACATAAATGCCTTCTCAGTTGTTGGGGAACTGTTTCAGTATAGTAAATGCAAATGTCAAGAGAAAGCATTGTTAGATTAGGGAACTGCATTGGACTCTCATGTAGGTACAATGGAAAAGATCCTTTAGGGAGCTGCCATTATTCTCAGGAAATGTTATTGTCTTGTAAGGAGAGGAAATATTTGATCCTCATTTGGCTCTTCTTCTGAGATGCCCAGATTCAGTAACCATGAATACAGCTACATTACAGAACCATACAGAACCACAGAAAGCCTACATTTGATATGTTGTATATATTTTTGTAGCCAGCAGATGTTGCTGTAGAGGCAAAGTTTTGGACTGGTATTTGCTCAATTTACTCTCCTCTTCCTCAGAAGAAGGGAAGAACTCAATACTTAAACCACACCTTTTTCCTCCTACTGAAGGGTCCTAAAGAGGAGCGACCTTCCTTCTGGTCCCCAGTTCTAATTCTCCCTTCCTCTATGGTTCTGAGACTCCAGGAACCTGGCTCTGACTACTACAAAAAACGTCCAGAAGCTTTCGACTAGGGACAAACTGGTTTGGATCCACCTGGACCTCTCTCTTCTTTTAGGGAGTTAATAGATACAAGTTATTTTATTATGATTATTTTTTAAATCCTTACCTTACCTTCTGTCTTAAAATAGAGTATCACTTACAAGGCAGAAGAGCAGTAAGAGCTAGGCAATTGGGATTAAGTGACTTTCCTAGGGTTACATAACTAGGAAGTGTTTGAAGACAAATTGAACCCAGGTCCTCTCATCTCCTGGTCCAGGGTTCTATTCACCAAGATACCTTGTTGCCCCAGTAGAAGTTACTAATTTAAAAAAATCACTACAAAGGGGGCAGCTGGGTAGCTCAGTGGATTGAAAGTCAGGCCTAGAGATGGGAGGTCCTAGGTTCAAATGTGACCTCAGACACTACCCTGCTGTGTGACCCTGGGCAAGTCACTTGACCCCCATTGCCTACCCTTACCACTCTTCCACCAAGGAGCCAATACATAGAAGTTAAGGGTTTAAGAAAAAAAAAGAAAAAAATCACTATAAAATCCTCTCACATTCATAGCTGACAAATATCTAGTCAGAATAATTTCTGGACTATAGGAGAGTTTAGTTCTCCAGTCTAATTTTTAGTTTTGAGTATTCCCAGATAGCTACTGTCATTTTTCATTGGTTCCTCCCAAATACTACTGATAGAAAAACAGAGTTATTAAGAACTTATTGTGTGCCACATAATGTGCAAAATACTAGTGATTCGAAGAAAACCAAAATACAGTCCCTGTTCTCCAGGAAGAGTTCATATTCTAATGCAGAATATTGTTCCTCCTTCAGTTTGAAGACCAATAGCATTAGGAAGGTGATATCTTAACTTGCTTATGAATTGGACTTAAGAGAGGCAAAGTTAGACAAAGTGGTCAGCCTCACTCTTTCTTCCAGAGTCATCAAAGCCCAGTGGCAGAACAAAAGTCAAGGTGATTGGTGATAACTTGAGAGTCAGTGGATAACCTTGGCATCTTAGATGTCTGACCAAGCTCTGGACACTTCATAGTACAGTACCTCCTTCTGTTGCCTTCATGACTATTAGAATAAATTGTTCATGGAGGATTTCTATATGAACTGGAAGAACCTCCAGGAACTGATGCAGAGTGAAATGAACAGAACCAAGAGAACACTGTACACAGAAAGTAAAACATTGGGGAACAATCCAATGTATTGGACTTTGCTACTACAAAACAATCCCAAGGGACTTTTTTTTTTTTTTAACCCTTACCTTCCGTCTTGAAGTCAATACTGTGTATTGGCTCCAAGGCAGAAGAGTGGTAAGGGTAGGCAATGGGGGTCAAGTGACTTGCCCAGGGTCACACAGCTGGGAAATGTCTGAGGCTGTTGTACCCAAATTTTAATACCTAACCCAGGTTCCATCATGGCTGGAGGAAGAATCACACTAACAATGCAATATGCAAGAAGAGGCTCATTCTTTACTAGCAATAATAGCTAGGGTCGCTAGGCAGAGAGGCATGCCTGAACGACCCCTTGGAATTCTCAGCCAAGAGTTTATATAGAAATGTTTGGGGAAGGAGGTTGGTACATACATAATTATAAAGGTAGTGTCAGGGACAGGTGGTCAGGAAGTATCTGGGGAGGGGGGTTTCAGGGTCAGGGGTCTGGAAGCATTTGGCAAACATACATTAAGTAGGCAAATATTGTTAAGCAGGCAAACATAGACAAACATTCCTCAAGAAGGTTAATATCCATCAGATAAGATAGCTTCAGTTTTAGGTTTATGATAGGGGGAGATAAGGAAGACTGTACTGGGAAACATTGGGGGCTGGGGGTAGGTAGCTTGTCCAGGCCAGAAATAGTTCAGTAGACTGCCAGACTGATTTTTAAATCCAACATTCCCTTCTTTTTCTTTTGATCCTGAGGAATCATCCTCAGGTGGTCCTTTAAAGATTGGTGACAGCACATGCTGTATCAAGTGTGGGGGTTGTCAGGTAATACTGATGCAGGACCATAAGCTAAATGGTGTTAATTCATTCCTTTACAAAAGCTGCTAGGGGGTTAAGAATAAGGGGAAGGGCACATAGTGGAAGCAAAGGGATTTTCCTGCCTATAGTTTGCCTGAAAAAAAATTTTCACTATGGGGGTACAGTGTTCTATGCTGTCTCTGGGGTACAATGTCCCACAATGTCCCATGCCATCTCCCCTCCCCTCCTCCAAATGTCTAAGGGAAGAGGGTCGATGGTTTCCATCTTCTGTAGCTTCTTCAAGCTGAGAAGGGGCGTAGAATCTCTGAGACGGGGAAAAGGAGGAGGAGCTGTGGGCACAGGGTCTTCAGAGGCACCTCTGCAGCGAATGCCAGGGTCCTAAAGGCTTGGAGACCAGAGACTGTTTCCCCAGACTGACAGATAGGTCACAAGGGGGAGCATCCCTCCTCCCTATGGCAGAAGTATAGAACCTAGGACTAGGGCAAAAACTAGAACACCAGATACAAAAAAAGAAAATTAGCACAATAGAAATTGATATTAAACATTAACATTTGGGTATCTTAGCCAACAGATTTTATCCCCAGAAATCATCCTCTGACAGGAATTAAACCTTTTAGGAAATTTGATCCCTAAGTTGTTTGCAGAGTTGGCATGTGATGTTTCTGTTAAAGAAATATCCTTTTGCAAAGCCCACATTAATATGGCATCTATAACTACTTGAATAACAATATTTTACAGATAAATTTCTTTATCCCAGATCCTGGAGGAAATCCAGAAATCCCTGGGATATTTCCATGATCCAAACTTCAGTTGTGGTAAATTAAGGCTGCAAGCTACAAGTCATCTATCACTAAACTTCACTTACTTCTCACAGTGTGTTCCCTAACAATTTGATAGTTTTCCAGTTATTAATCTAATAGGTTATTTGGGGAGATGGAAACATTAATTTTACAATTTGCATTAAGTGCTGATTATGGGAACTTGCTCCAAAAAGGGAAGGCAGATAGGAAAGCATTTCCTCACGTCCCAAGGGACACATAGTGAGGGGCTCCATGTGTAGGCCAAAGCTGTCACTGGCTCATGCCATCCTTGTGTCACTCAAGCATTAGTAGCCTAGATGGTCAGAAGAGGTCCAGGCCAAGTTGAGCCCTAGAATTGCCTCTCTAACCATCACAGAATATTCTCTGTCTTTTGTACTATATCACTATTGGATCCCAGAAGCCTTTTCCTTCCTTAAAAGACAAGTCTTTCCCATTACAGCTCAGAGAAATTCTGCTAAGCAGCATTCTGGAAACAATTTCCATACCCTCAAACAAGCCTTTTACCTCCATACCAGGCTGATCACTCAGTTATTCTTACATACTTTGGCAATAATTAACATATCACACTTTAGTCACAAAACCTGAATTAAGGAACAAGGAGTGCTGGACTGAGTAGCTCCACAGTAAATATAAATCAGGGCTGTATTGTCTCCTGTACCTAGGCCATCTGAAAGACTAAGACAAGCCATACAAGAATCTCTTCAGTGTAACTTTAAAGAGAAATTCCAGAACTATTTATGATTTTCCCAACACCATATACACTAACTTTAGAAATTATCCCTAGGTCAGGGATCCAATTAAAAGAGTAGAACATCTATCTATTCCGTTTCATCTCCCTATCTGTTCTCTTTCATCTCTCCTTCTCTCTCCTTCCTCTCTCTTTTCCCCTCAAACCCTCTGCTTAAAAAGCAGAACACAACTTCCATTTACCCATCACGAATCTGCATATTCAGGACATCCAAGTCTCTCTTTCTTCTGTATTCAAACACAACACACCTTACCTCTTCACTTTCTCTATTACCCTCACAAAAATAAACATACCATTTGGTATCCCTTCAAATGCTAATCAATAACTCCGAAGAATTGAGACACTGTAACTTTAGCATAGTGCTCATTATAAGATTCAGTTTATAGTACAAATTGGTAAACTGAGGTAACCACTGAGTATTGAACAAAACCCATGGTACAGTCATTACAATGAGCTTTTGCTTACATCCAAACAACACTTAAAGCACATGTTTTAGCAACAATTTACATAAAAGTCATACTTAAAGGAATATCATAAAGCATGTAGTATTACAGGGTCTATTTTCAATTACAAGATTTGAAACCTTTTAAGCACTATAAACCTTAAAGAAAGCCTTTTGACCAGCAGGCTGCTTATCTGTTTTCAAGACCAGGAAGTGAAATGTAATAATGGAGTTAGTTAATTTTAATACACTGAGATGAAAAACCATTTATGATAACTTTAAACCTAAAAAATATTTTTGATCAATTTAAACAGATACACCTCTGGCCACACCTTGATAGCCTAAGCCCAGAGGATCTCAGAGAGACCCCCCCGCCCCCCGACACTCACTAAATGCCTGAGTGCAAGGAGTCATGTCCACGCTCTTTGAAAAGGATACTTCTAAGCTAAACTTGGAGTCCTCTCATCCTCAGGGCCTCCTTCCCGAACCCAGGGGTTCACCATTTGCACCGTTATAACAACTGTACTGCTAAAAAAGGAACCTGTTTTACAAGATATCCATGACTTTTCTATCAGCTTTTACTTGCTTGAACATCTCTTTAAAACTCTGAAGTATACAATTAAAATATACTCATCTTTAAACTCTTTCAGATCTTACTTATGTACTGTGTTGCTATATCAGTTCCTAAGTATCAAAGTGGAACAATTAAAAGTATTTCTTTCTTTTCCTTCCTGTTTGCAAGGAAGGGTTTATGAGCAATTTACCCTAAGGCTGCCTGGCTTGATTTAGGTTTTTATGACTTAACAACCTTGTCTCTTATCTCTCTTTACCAAGTGAGATCACCTACAATTTAAAATTTAGCATGTACCAAAATCTTCATAATAAATTATTTTCAACAAACTTTAGTTTGAACTCCACAACTTCCAAATAACTTTAAGTCCTTTAGCAATCTTTCAGTATGTAAACAACTGAATTTCAAAGCCATTTACTTTTATTCCTTTCAGACCTCCCTCTGTTTAAACAGAATAGAACCTCTAGTTCAGTTTCCTTTTACCTCAAAGCATTGCTTACATAACTGATTAAATTCCATCAATATTATCCTGATTTACCATTTGTTCTAGAATTCACACCTATTATTTCTTTATTAATTACTCTTATTTCCTCTGGCTTCTCTTCCTTTACCATTATTACAAAAAAGAGGAAAGGTACTATATTTAATTGCATGTAATCCTACTAGCTTCCTGGGCTGGTCAAATTTTCTCTTGTTAATTTCATACAGTTTGCATATCATATATTCTTAACCCATTGAAAACTTAATTCTCTTTATAGTCCAAATGCATACATATTTTGTATTCATTCATCATTGCTTTCTAGCAATTTGAGTCTAAATGCATGTTACTCTCTAGATCACAAATTCCTTCTTATACATTGCACACATTTTTACCAAATTTTCAGTACCTGTATTATTAAAACCCATGCACAGATTAACCACTTTAAAAACTTCTTGTGTATCATATGATTACATGTTGCTAGTTCTGACAGCAATACATTAAAAGAACATCTCATTTTAAAATCCCAAGCTTAAATTCTAGAATAAGTTCTCAATAATAACATTACAACTTTTTCTGAATGACTTTTACATCTACAAAGTAGCCAATACAATTTTTGACCTTATAGAATAAACATTTCCTCTCTGTGTCAGACTGGCTATTAACCACATTTAGACAATTCTCAATTCACTGAAACCAAGGCTTAACAAACTTCTAACCATGAGTTTTTGTGCTCAATAAAATCTGGTTAATATTTCACATTTGACTGACAGTTACCACAATAAATAAAATTACAGTGTACCATATCAACATCATTAGCAATCCTCAACCCTTAAAATCAGATCTTAAGTGAAAATGCTTCCAATTGTGGAGTAAAATCTCCCTTTTCTGCTCTGAATTTTTCTCTTTTTCACTCCTTTGGGGGCCCATCCAAAGGGAGAAAGAAGAAAAATCATTGAACAGATATTTGCTCTTGTCCTCTGCTGAGGATCTCTGACTGTGGGAAGTTCAATTTTTCAACTCCCCCTCTTTTTTTTTTTTTTTTGGTAATATCCAATTTAAGAATACGTAGAGACAAGACTGTGACAAAGACAACAATAAACAGAAATATACAACCTTACGACAAGCATGCTTTAAAAGGAAAAAATCAGTTCTTTAGGATCCATGGTTAAAAAGAAAATACTTGCTGTGAGAAAGCTCATTAAAACAGTTGCAGCACACTGCCCCTTCATCTGAGGGTACTCAGGTACAGCCATCAGCCATCTGATTGGCTGAGCTGACTTCCTTGTTCCCTAACTCTCCCTGTGCTTTACACTCTGATTGACCAAACCTGTCTCTCTTTTTGGCTGTGATTTCTAACAAATGCTTCTTGTAGCACCTAAACAAACTGCTATCTGCTTACAGTGGGCATTGGAAGTGAGCTGTTCATTAGGCTGGCTATGTTTCTTAAGGAAAGAACTTAGAACTTTCAAATCCCCTCCTGTTCAGATGTTAAATCTGCCCCCAGGTCTGAGAGGTTTATTTAGAATCCTCTCCCTATTCAAATATTGTCTGCTGCCTGAGTAGCACAGTTCCTCCAGTCTGAACTTTAAGTCTGCAGCCCCAGCGGCACAGTTTCTCCAGTCTGGGAGGTTAGAAATGTAGATGTGGGAAGGGGAATTGCCGAATGTTTGCAGTTTTCCCCTCTGAACTCGCCTTGAAGCTGGGGAAACCAGCAAGCACCAGTTTGACTCTCCCTGGCTCATGATAAGGACTGAAATAACACCAAAGACACAGACCCAGCCAGGACACACAAAAGACGAACTAAGGACAGTTTAAACCTGACAGATTCCTGACTGGCCAAGACAACACAAGACAAAGGTGCACACACTCACACTCACTTGCCTGGGGGAGCCCAGACAGATCCCAAACAATTAATATGGGGATCCTGCCTCAGTCTTCTCTCTCCTCCCCACCTCCAGTGCGTCCACTGGCCTTCCTCAGGGGACTTGAACCCCTGACTTGGGGCCTCAATCCCCAAGAAAATCCGGCTGAACTCGAACCAACCAGACGGACTCCAAAGACAGGACTCGAACCTTTTGCTTTGGGGTCCTGTGAGGCCTCGAATCTCACCAGTTCCCATAGTAATTCCAAGGGAATAGAGAGATCAATTGGTCTACATGGCCTGCCAGTCACACACAGCACTTGCTCCCAGGGATTCCGACCTTTGTCCGCATGGATCAAAAGGAACTGCATACTGCCCCAGTCCTCTCTCAGAAACAGGTATAAGGGGTGCCCGTGGCTGGTAAGCTTGGCTTAGGTTCCTCCGTATCAATCCCGGAGTGGTGGGGCAAGCCGAACCACTTAGCTGTATGCTTACCAGGGCATCACCTTCCCCATCAGTTCAATCACACATCCACACACATGCAGAAGGGGGCCTGTGGCAGGCTCCCTCCTCATACAATGCAAGCACACAATCACACAACCACATGCACAGGCCACTCAACCCCAGATCTCCTCACCCTCTTGGCTCTTCTGGCAGTGGATCCTTTCCTGGCCATGAGAGACGAGCCCCCATATGTTGTACCCAAATTTTAATACCTAACCCAGGTTCCATCATGGCTGGAGGAAGAATCACACTAACAATGCAATATGCAAGAAGAGGCTCATTCTTTACTAGCAATAATAGCTAGGGTCGCTAGGCAGAGAGGCATGCCTGAACGACCCCTTGGAATTCTCAGCCAAGAGTTTATATAGAAATGTTTGGGGAAGGGAGTTGGTACATACATAATTATCAAGGTAGTGTCAGGGACAGTTGGTCAGGAAGCATCTGGGGAGGGGGGTTTCAGGGTCAGGGGTCTGGAAGCATTTGGCAAATATACATTAAGTAGGCAAATATTGTTAAGCAGGCAAACATAGACAAACATTCCTCAAGAAGATTAATATCCATCAGATAAGATAGTTTCAGTTTTAGGTTTATGATAGGGGGAGATAAGGAAGACTGTACTGGGAAACATTGGGGGCTGGGGGTAGGTAGCTTGTCCAGGCCAGAAATAGTTCAGTAGACTGCCAGACTGATTTTTAAATCCAACAAGGCCAGATTTGAACCTAGGACCTCCCGTCTCTCGGCCTGGCTCTCAATCCACTGAGCTACCCAACTGCCCCCCCAAGGGACTTTTGAGAAAGAATGCTATCCACATCAAGAGAAAGAACTGTGGGAGTAGAAACACAGAAGAAAAACAAGTGACGTATCATTTATTTATAAGGATATATGATTGGGGGTTTTGGTTTTAAAAGATTGTTCTATTGCAAAAATGAATAATATGGAAATAGGTATAAGTGATAACGTTTGTACAACCCAGTGGAAGTGTTTATTGGATCTGGGAGAGGGGAGAAAAGAGGGGAGGGAAAGAAAATGAAATATGTAAACATGGAAAAATATTTTTAAAAAAGATATATAAGTTCAACTTGTAAAAGAAAAAGAATAAATTGTTCTGCTCTGTTCCTTCTGCTGGGAGAAGACCTCCCACTGACTCATTGCTAGTTTTCAGCACTGTTGTTTATCCTCAACTTGGTTTAGCCTTTCTGCCACTCCTTTCTGGGGTGCGGCTGCTGCACATACTACAGCTTCTTAGAGCTGAAGGTGAAAGCTGGGGGAACAGGCAGACACCAAATGAATGTCAAACTGAAAAAACAGAACCAGCAAAGCAATTGTAAAAGAGTAATTCTTTAATAGGACAAGGAAGACAATGCTCTTATGGCCTGCCACCACACAGAGCCCACACACACACACCACACAGAGACACCTATCTCTGAGACTCTGGGAATATTGTCACCAGGAAAAATACCAAGAATGGGAATTCCCATCTAAGTAAAGAATTTAGAGTCTTATATATACTTTAGGGGACATAGGAAAGGAAGAACAACTGATTGACTTATGTGGAGGCTAGGGAAAGAGGACCTAGGAGAGACCTAAATACTATAAGGGAAACTAAGAAGACAAAAAGGGTACTTAAACTTTGATTATATCTGCTAATCCTATCTAGGGTGATCAAAGGATACTTACTGGTATATTGTTCAATCTAGGACAAACCTACTAATCCTATCAGAGTAATCCAGGGATGTTTTAAAGTTTCAGGAAACAATGATGTCAGAAGGAAAACAGCTCTGAAAAACTCTCTCACCAGAGGTACTAGTCTTCTTTTAACATTCTGTATACCCTGGAAATTGAGTTATCTTAAAGGAAACTAGGAAAAGTAGGGGACAAATTGGGTGGGGAGAGAACATTGTAGGAATAGGAAAGTTAGAAGGTAGAGTGCCATGTGGGAAGAACAGAAAGAAACCTACTGTTATTGGTTTATAGAGTAGGTCAAAGGGATTAACCTTGTAAGAAGATTGGAAAGGTAGATAGGGTTGGGGTTGTGAAGGGCTCTAAATGCCAAAGGATTTTATATTTGATCTAGGAGTTAATAGGGAGTTACTGGAGTTGTCAAGGGTCTGTCATAGCCAGACCTGCATTTTAGGAAAATAACTGGCATTTGAATGGAGGATGGATTGGGGGGGTGACACTTAAAGCAGAAGGTCATTGTAATAGTCCAGGTATAAGATGATTAGAGTTTACATCATTGTGGCAGCTATGTAAATGGAGAGAAAGAAACATATATGTGAGATATTATGATGGTCAAAATGGTAAGATTTGATAATAGATATAGGAAGTGAATGGCAGATAAGACTAAAGTCGTAAGTCTGTTAAGAGGTTGGATGTTCCCTTGACAGGAATGAGGAAGTTTGAAAGACAGGAGAGTTTTTGGGGAAAAATAAAGAGTTCTGTTTTGAGTAATATGAATTTGAGGTGCTTCCAGGATTTTGAAGATTTCTGAAAGTTAATGTGAGGGCTTGTGTTCTCTACCATTTTTTTGATCAGCAAGGTGGCCTCCATGTTTCCCACTGGACTTCTCTGCTTTTGCCTTTTTGTACTGAGATTGGTTTTGGAGTCACAGGGGTTGTGGTATTGGGGAGGTGGCAGCCTGACTTCCTTCACCAGCTCTGAGCATGAACCTGTGCCAGAATGTCTGAATCGAGGGCAGCAAGAGCCAGGCCATCCAGGCAGAGACTAACCCTTCAATCCCACTGCCTCTGGCATGGACACTGGTGAAGCAACAAGGGCAACATACTAGATTTCCTGATGCCAGGCTTCCCTCCAGGCAGCAGCTCCTGGGCCATGGTGGGCACTGCTGCCCCAGCCTCAATCTCACCCCATCTATGCTGCCCTTGGACTCAAGGAACTTCTAGGCCTGGGCTCCACAGCCTTGCAGGCCTGGGGGTGCTTTAGCAGACCTTTTCTATCCTTCATTTGTATTCTCCTCAACTGGTCCTTCATGGGCCCAAAGATGCCTGGAAGGCCTAAGCCTGGCCATCTTGGCCTCATTCTTGGAGAATACCTGAAGCCATCAGGATAGGGGTCCCCTCACAGTGGATAGCACCAGCCAAGTATCAGCAAAAGCAGCTGTTACCATTGTCTCCCCCATCAGACCAACCTTTAGGCCATAGTGAAGAGAAGATCTGGGACTTGAGGGCTTTAAAGCAAATTTGTCTTTTTTTTTTTTTTTCTTTAAAAACCCTTACCATCGGTCTTAGAATCAATACTGTGTATTGGTTCCAAGGCAGAAGAGTGGTAAGGGTTAGGCAATGAGGTTAAGTGACTTACCCAGGGTCATATAGCTGTGAAGTGTCTGAGGCCAGATTTGAAGCAAGGGCCTCCTGTCTCTTAGGCCTGGCTCTCAATCCACTGAACCACCCAGCTGCCCCCAAGTTTATCTTTTTTTGAGGAGGCCTGGGGAGAAAACTTATACACAGCCATTGTAGGTTATTTGTTGGAAATCTGACAACTAATATTAAAGATAAGGACTTTATTTTTAATGATATTTTATTCCCCCCATTACATATAAAAACAATTTTAAAAATATTCTTTTAGAGTTTTGAGTTCCGTAATAGTTCTGTAATAGGTCGCCAAATTGTAATAATTAAAATTATATTATGAGGCTGCTAGTAGCTTTATTATATCAAAGTAGTGATATTAAAGAGAGGGAAATGTAGGAAAGAGGTAGGAAGCAGTTTAGCTAAATACCCTAATTGCATTCTGATGGAATGAACTTCACCTCCAACAAAGGCTCCTTCAGGTCCAATCTCCAACCAGAAATCCTGAAAGTCTCTTCAGCAAGAGTCACCAGAGTAAGCATCTCCCTTCAGCAAGAGTCACCAGCTCAGTAGTGTCTCCAGTAAGAGTGTCACCAACACAAAAATGTGTGTTCAGACCTCTGGTCATGCCTTTATAAGCTGTTTTTCCACCCATTAGCTCTTCCATGTCACATCTCAAGAACCAATCATAGTTCCTTAATTTGCCTGGCACCACCCAAGGAGGCAGTGCTTATGGGATCAATTTCCAGTCTCTCTGGTTTCAACTTCCTTTCACTGTGGGTATGTGTATCCTGGCACATCTCAAAGGACCTCCTGATCCCTGATTGATTAAATTAAAACAAATTCCCTTCTCACAGTTCCAAATTCTCTCTCTTCTTCTGATCCTCCTTCCCTTACTCCTTCCCTTTCCTTCCCCTCCCTAAGGTGGTAATATCTGATATAGATTTTACATGTGTAAGCATGTAAAACTTTTTCCATAGTAGTCATTTTGTGGAAGAGATCTCAAATTAAAAAAAAAATAAAAGAAAGAAAATTGGTATGGGGATACAGAGCTCCCTGGACATCCCAAGTCTCTAGAGGAATCCCAGGTCAAAAAGTATGTGAGGAATTCCCCATTTTTGCACCCCTATAGTGTTGGCCAAACAAAGCTGACCTTAAAGCAACTAAAGGAACAAAAACTGTATGATAAAAGAAGCCTCTGAGAGACACATTTCCTTAGCATTTCCCCTACCTTTCTGATAGGCACAGATATGTACCTTCCCCTTGCATTGACCTTCTGTTTGCATCTCAGACATCAATTCATGCTCTGAAGATGTGCAATTCACCCTCCTTTGTGATTAAGGACACCTGTGCTCCTATATATCACATTCCCCCACTCCCCTTTCTGGTCATATAGTTTCTGACATAAAAATCCTGGACCTCTTCTCTTCGGGAGGCAGTTCTTACCTTCACCTGCCTCCTGGCCATTCAACTCAATAAATTTCTCCATTTTTAAAGATATTCATTGGAATGTGGTCATTCTTTGAGAGCTTACTCTCATGACCCAGGTTGATATCAAGCTCTCCTACAACAAAATGAAATATAGAATGTTTTAGTCTGCATTCAGACTCTATCACTTCTTAGAGGGCAGATGACGCTTTTCATCATGAGTCTCTGAAATTGTCTTGGATCACTGCATTGCTGAGAACAACTAGGTCATTTACAGTTGTTCAAGAAATACTGTTGTCACTGTGTACAATAACCCTCTTGTTTTGCTCACTTTACTTTGCATCAGTTCATGTAAGCCTTTCCAGATTTTCCTGAAATTATCCTGCTTGTCATTTTTTATAGCACAATAGTATTTCATAACTAACAGATGAGTACTTTAAAAGATTATTGGCTAAATATGGAGATGAGCCTGGTGAAGTCTTTATCAACAAGGGCAAAGGATTTGGATTGATCAAATTAGAATCTAGATCCCTATCAGAAATTTCAAATGCAGAACTTGAGGTTGCCCATGAGAGGGCAACAACTTTGACTTTGTTTTGCCACAAATGCCACTGCCCTCTCTATACAAAATCTTTCATCCTATGTTTCCACTGAATTACTGTAAGAAGCATTCAGCCAATTTAGAAATATTGAAAGGGTGGTTGTAATTATGATGATCAAGAAGAAAAAGGCATTGTTGAATTTACATTTAAGCTAGCTGCAAGAAAAGCATTTGAAAGGTACACTGGAGTGTTTTTGTTGACAACTCCTCATTGTTTATGTTTAACCACTGAAGCAACTGGATGATTAAGATGGTTTTCCTGAGAAGCTTCTACAGAAGAGTCTAATATATCAAAAGAAGAAAGAGAACCCTGAATGTTTTGCTCAACATGGCACCCTTGAATTTGGATATTCACAGAGATGTAAGTCTTTGGATGAAATGGAAAAGCAGTAAAGAGAGCAGGTTGAGAAAAAATATGAAAGATGCCAAACACAAACTGCAAAGTGAAATGGAAGATACATATCATGTACATCAGGTAAATCTCTTATGCCAGGGTCTAATTCAGAGTCAAGAAGAGCTCAGAAGAATGGAGGAGGATCACAATCAAGAAATGCAGAAATGCAAAGAAATACAGTTAAAGAAAGAGGAAGAACAGCGTAGAAGAGAAGTGATGATTCATTAATGTGAGATGGAAGAGCAAATATGATGCCAGAGAAAGAAAGTTATAGTTTGAAGAGATGTGTGAAAGAGATGTGTGTGTGTGTGTGAGAGAGAGAGAGAGAGAGAGAGAGAGAGAGAGAGAGAGAGAGAAGCCAGAAGTGGCATAGGTTATGAGGCCAGCGCTGGAGTTCCATCAGGAACCCTTTGTGGTTCTATGATGGGAAGTTTCATATGTACTGAGTGCTTTGGGCACATAAGAGGTAGACCGATGGGTGGACAGAACCTTAGAGGATAGGACCTAGAATCCCAGTGGGATATGATAGAGAGAGAGAACAATATGAAGGCCCCAACAAAAAGCCCTGATTTTAGATGTGATATCTAGTCTTTCATTCCAGTTTGTTTTTTGTCTTTTCTTGCTTAGATACTAATCTTTTTAATTCTTGCATTTTAATAAGAAAGCTACATTTTTATGGATATTAGAAATTTATTGATTATGTAAATAGTCTGGGAAAATAAAATATGTAATGTGGTATTTTAAAAAGGGAGAAAATCTAGCTTTTTGGGGAGGAGGGGGATGTATAGCTTCCCTCAAGTACTACTGAATTCCCAAAGTGTACCATTTTTTTTACTGTACTTCAAAAAGATAGAAAAAACTAGCATAAATATAAAAAAAGTTAATGTGAGAATGCAGCTTAGGAGAGAGATTGTTGGATGCATATCTCTAGGAATCATCTATATAGAAATGATAGTCAAAACTATGAAAGCAGATGAGGTCACAAAGGGAGATAATATAGATAGAGAAGGGAAGAGGACCTAGGATACCCCCTTAAGGGATATTCACAGTTAGGGGGAATTGTTGTGGGAGAGCTCGATATTAATCTGGGTTGGGAAGGGTGCTCCCTCAAGAATGACCAGGATCTGATGACTATCTTTAAAAATAAAGAAATTTATTGAGTTGAATGGCTGGGAGGCAGGTGCAGGTAAAAGTCTGCCTCCCAGGAGGCATTTTGCTGGTAAAGTCTGCCTCCTAGAAGAGGAGGGGTACAGGATTATTATATTTTACAGGGACAGAGATTACATGACCAGAAATGGAAATGGGGGTGGTGGTGGTGAGTGATAAACAGGCATAAGGTGAAAAGCATAGGTGTCCTTGATCACAAAGGAGGGTGAATTGCATATCGGGGAATGAATCAATGTTGAGAAGCAAATGGAAGATACATGCAAACAGAAGGTACATATCATTGCTGTAAAGGAATGTATCTTTCAGAGACTCCTTTTATCATACAGTTCTTGTTCCTTTAATTGGTTTAAGGCAGACTTCCTTCAGCCAGCACTGCAAGGGTGCAAGAATGGAGAATTCCTCACATTCTCTTTGACCTGGGATTCCTCTAGAGCAGTGATTCCCAAAGGGGATGCCATTGCCCCCTGGTGGGTGCTGTATTGATCCAGGGGAGGCGGTGATGGCCACAGGTGCATTTGTCTTTCCTATTAATTGTTATTAAAATGAAAAAAAAAATTAATTTCCAGGAGCACTAAGTAATATTTTTTCTGGAAAGGGGATGGTAGGCCAAAAAAGTTTGGGAACCACTGCTCTAGAGATTTGGGGTGCCCAGTATTATATTTGTTGAAACAGTGATATTTGTGGGAAGGTGTAGTTATGCCAGTGATCTGTAGCAAGCTGGATTCACTCCCCTCCCCACTGACAGGCTTGAGTGAAAAGGGAGGGGCACAAACTGGCTGAGTACTCCTTTTACTCTCACTCCTCCCACCAAGCAGTTAGAGATCAGTTAAGGAGGCTGGTCTGTTATCTTCCTGTCTCAGTCAGGAAAACTAGGTGAGGCTGATCCCAAAAGATATTTACTTTATCTAAACTGTTTCCCCACAGGTTTGAGTAAGGAGAAAATAGTAAAAGCTTGATGTCTTGAGGCTTCAGAGACAGAGGAAGGGTCAGGCTTTGGGCCACAGGGCTGGAGAAACTAAGTTTGAAGGAGGTTGTGAGTATTCCCAAAATAATAGCCAGGCACAGCTCCCAAAAGACGAAGGTTTACTGATAAGTGAGGAAGGGAAGGGAGGGAGATATTGTCAAGAATAGAATAAGGTCTGGGAAGCCCTAAACTGTTAGGTTGAAACAGCCCCTCCCATCAGAAGGGAGAGATATTCTTTATAGCTAGTTTGCCCTCAAAGCCTATAAATAACAAAATAATAACAGTTGTGTTGTTGCTGAAGATCTAATCTAGCTAACAGGTTAGCAGCAGAGAAACTATAAATGGCCTTAAAATAGTTCTCAAACTAAAATTCTCTCCAGAGCAACCAGATCTGGGATCAGCAGAGAGTCATCTGCTCACTTCCAACCCCAAGAACCAACTGCCCCTAACTTACCTAAACTGCCCCCTCACCCAGAGTTCTCTAGGGGGGGGGATGGAATTCTCAGTTGAGGTTTGACACCCTAGCTTGCAGGAATTCCACCCTGCCATTTCAATGTTGCACCAGGGAAGCCCTTTTCCCCCATACCAGAATGACCTGAATGAAGACCCAGCAAAGGAGACTATAAAGAAGTGTTCAAATAGAAAGAGAGCAAGAAGAAAGCAATAACACAAAAATCTGAGAGGAAAGAATATTCAGAAGACAATTATTGACAGTGTTAAAAGCTACAGACAGGTCAAGAAGTGTGAAGACTGAGAAAAGAAAACATTTAACAAGAGATCACTGGTGACTTTGGAAAGATCAATTTCAAATTGATAAAATCAGAAACCAGAACTGAAGAATTTTTGGAAGCCAGTGAAAAGAGGAAGTGGAGGCAGTAAATGTATTGTTTCTCCTTCATTTGGAAGAAGACCAATGACTTCATGGATGTTGTTTTGACTTGAGGGTGAATTGGATTTATGTGAGGCAAAGTTGCAAATGGAGTTTATTTTAAAGGGAAAGAGAGATTAGTTAGGACAATAGCTTGCTGGAATGGCAGGCTCATTTTGGTCTTTTTTTGAAAATGAGGGAGTTTGTGGGTACCTTGAATGGAAACTGTAGATAGTGAAGAAAATAAAGATTAGGAGAGTGGAGTTATTAGAAGCAAAAATCTGTTAAAGAAGACATAATTGACAACCTTGTCTTCAAGGAACCTTCTAACTGACTCTTCTCAGAGTCTCCTCCCCACTCCTCCCCCATCCAAAAAACCTCAAAAGATAATGATTGAATGGACTATGAATTGGTTTTACCTCTATTCTAAAGAAGACAATCAAACCCAAAGTACCTTTCCAATCACCCTAGTCCAGTGATAGTGAAACTCTGGCATGGGTGCCAGATGGCATGAAGAGTACTTTCTGTGGGCATATAAGGTATGCTCTACCTCCCGCCTCCCCCCTAATTCATTACTAGAAAAGCAGAGGGATTCAGGTAGAGCTTTTCCCCTTCCCCTCTCCACCAAGCCTGATGACATTTTTTCATATCCCCTGTCTCTCTGCCCAGCAACCCAATGGGAGTGCACAGTAGGTAAGGTGGGTAGTTCACAGGTGGCAGAGCTGGAGGGGAGTGGAGCCCTTGTGGTACTCCCCTCCCCGTCTCTACACTCACTGAGGACATTCCTCACTTCACTCTCCCCTCTGCCCAGCAGCTCAATGGGAGTACTTCCTCCCTCCTCTGTGGGGGGTAAGGGAGGAGCAGGCATGCCCAGCACTCAGTGGGGGTGGGGTGGGGCACAGTACACAGCCTCTAAAAGGTTCACCATCACTGCCTTAGCTTCTGACTACTGAATCTTTCCCAAACTTTTGAGAGATTCCTATTAAGGTAGTTCTGTATTTTCTCAAGTCAGTAATATCAAGGATTCAATGGTAAAGGAGAAGAGCTAATTTATGTGAGATAGGGTGAAGAAAGACATAGCTGAGGAAGACATCAGAGTGATGGGAATGAGGAGGACAAAAAAAAATGTAGCTTTCAGACTATTCTCATTTTTTCAGTTAAAATACAAGTTGAAATACTTAGCTTTCAGAGTGGGGACAGGGAGTGTTGAAAAGATTTCAAATAGCTGCTGTAGTGAGTGAGGGAGTAAATCAATTGGGGAAGTGTAAAAGGATTGCCCTGCTGTAGTGAGGTTTCCCACTGAGGATGTAACACAAATTTGGCGTGATTTCAGTTAACAGAGTTTCATCGTTTTCTCCAACTCCATTTGGTAGTAAAGGAAGCAGATTGTGGGAGTAATACAAAATTGGGATTTAGCAAGGCATGATCAGCAAAAAAGAAAAAAGGACAAGTGACTCGAGTATATAGTTGAACTGATTCACTAAATGCTGATATAGTGAAGGGAGAAGATATTCATTTCAGGAGTAATGACCCGGGAACTAACTGAGGGGGTAAAAGGATTAGAGATCAAAGTGAGGAGAAAAAACAGGAATAGAAGTCATAAGGCAAATGGAAAGATGGAATGATAAAAGATTATATAAGATGAAGCAGTTTCAGAGTTCATGTACAAGGAAGTTGAGTATTTGTGAGTCATGGCAAGATCAAGATCTCTATGAGATGGAGAAGAGGTATAGTTCAAAAGGACTGAGAATATTGAAGAACTGAGAACTTAGAATATTCAAAGGATTATTAATTTTTTTTAAATTTTTTTAAACCCTTAACTTCTGTGTATTGGCTCCTTGGTGGAAGAGTGGTAAGGGTGGGCAATGGGGGTCAAGTGACTTGCCCAGGATCACACAGCTGGGAAATGTCTGAGGCCAGATTTGAACCTAGGACCTCCTATCTCTAGGCCTGACTCTCAATCCACTGAGCTACCCAGCTGCTCCCTCAAAGGATTATTAATATGTATGTTGAAGTCAAGGGCTGAAGTGGAAAGAAAGACTGAATCACACCCTGAGGAATAGGAATCAATAGAAAATAATAATTGCCACATATGGATTAGGTAATAAATTTAAATATTGTGAACCTCCATGTAGGAAAAATTGCTGAATTATGATGGTAGAATGGCAACGGGGAGCAAGGAATATTCCATCTCCCCAATCAAGACCTGTAAATAGGATATGAACAAATGCAACTAATATTGGAAATGATGGCCAGTGTTTCAGTGTCATCAGGAAGGAACAATGTCCCAGTGTGTGCCAGAAAAAGGAAGTAGCAAGGAAGGAAAAGGTTTTAAGATAAAAGCACTAACTTAATTTATATATGCAACAAAAATCAGGGGAAAAATTATAATGGAATAGCGAGAACAAAAAAATCCTATGAGTGCCTGTTATTAGACAGGCCTGGGATAAGGGGAAGTTGGAAAGAGGAAAACCTTGCTGCAGTCTCTTTGGTTCTTGAAGAGAGTATCAGAGTGCTTTGTTCTATAAAGCAGAGGCTGGCTGCTGAAGTCAGCGTTCTATTCTTAGCTTCTAGTCCCAGAGCACATATTTCAAGTTATCCTCAGAGATTCAAGGGCCATAGCATTGTTGTTATTTTTCCCTGGCACAGCTCAGCCCCCAGACCAGACTTCTCTCTCTACTGACTCAGACTGATGCAGAATGACTTGATCTGCTATCTTCAAAAGCAATTCGCAGCCCTTACTACTGCAGGAATTCCCCTCCTCCTCCTCATCATACCCCATTGTTTGATTATCTACTGTCTTCCAGATTCTGGGGATTACAACCACCAGGGAATCCAGTCTTAGAATGCTTATCTACTATTCTATTAGACTTTACAAATATACAACCTATTTGAGGGACTTCCAAGTCATAAGACAAACAAGATGGATACTACTTCCAGAACTTCGTAACTCTAGAAACCTCTAAAAAAGAGGAATTTTGTGCCAGATGAACAATTACAACTGAATTCATAGAACAAAGGAGAACCCCAACAGGGTAAAAGCCTTATGATTTAACACCAGAGAACACTGACACTTAAGCTTGTATCCCTCCATCAGGGATACAAGTTGACTCTTGGGCTTGGGCTTTGTGCTTAGCTTAAATAACAATAGAAGTTAGTGCCAGCCAGCCAGGTAAAGATTCTCTGTAAACCTGGAACTCTACATCTTTTTCTTTTTTTCAAGAGTCAGGTCAAGTCAGATATCAGTTTCTTTGTGAAGCCTTCCCTAATTTCCACCCTACCCCCTTCCAATTGTTAAAGGTTTCTTTTGTAAATTATCTTATATTTATGTAATAGTAGTTTGACATTTGTCCAAAGTGCCTCAGATGTCTCTTCATGAGGATGATACAAGGGACCTTATTTCTGGGAGAGTAGTGATGATGTGTGTAAGGGAAATACCTTCTTGGAGCATCCATGAATAGTCTTTAACTAATTCAATTACAACCATGGGATGAAGAGGAGGGTCTTTGATTTGTGTTATATTTGTATCATAATTATAACATTTGCTACAGAGGATATAGGAGACGAGTTTAAGATCAGGAATGTGGTGAAATTTTATTAGCAGAAACACCAACAAGAGAAACAAGGTCTCCAAGCCAATAAAAAAAATACGTTTATTGGGAGAGGGTCATTCTCACAATAAAGCTGGACTCTGGTCAAGATCAAGACCAAAGACCCCAAGCCTTAGGAGACAGTCTTTTTTTATACACAGAAATCTGATGACATAGTGTTATAATAAAGACAGAAAATGTAGTCAAAATTAAAGTAGGATGAATATATATCCTTCACATGGGCAGGTCTTAATGACACAAGTGCTGAATAAGCTGGAAAGTACAGAAATAATCACTATGGGTGGCAGCTAATTTCTATTATTATGGCTGACCTTTCCAAGGCTCCTGCAGTAAGGGGTCAGGGTCTGATTGTTTTTGCTGACAATTTCTATTAAGTTCAGGAGTCAGCTACTTCTGAAGATGGCAGCTAAGGATGACTGACATAGTCATTGTACCTATCCAGGCACTCCAAGGGCAGCCCTCCACCTTCTAACTGACTGTCTTATCAGATACCCCAAAGGCAGCCCTCCACCTCCTGAGTGACTATTTTATGCTTACATGCAGCAGGGTATGGTGAGCTTGGTAGAAATTTTTGGGCTACAAGCTTAAGATCAAAGTGCCTGTCATCAAGATTTAATACCGCCCTAAACTGTGTTTTTCTTAGCTAATGATTATAATTCATATAAAGCAAACTATATTATTTGTGTTATAATTACAAAGGCTAGTACTATTATAATCATAAAAGCAGGTAGGGGGCTTCACACTCACAGGAAGCTAAAGCCAACAGACTTTATATGCATTATAGAATGATTGAAACAAGATTCCCATATTACTATTAGCATAGTCAGTTGGGAGGTCAACATTCAATCAGTAAATGAGCATTTATAGGTGAGGAACTGCACTAAGTGCTGGGGATATAGAGAAAGAGAAAAACAAGGTCCCTGCCCTGAAGTAGCTTACATTCTAATGGGAGACACATTATATGGAATATAGAAAAGTTCCTACAAGGCCTCTGATGAGCTCCTTCACATTTTGTCCCTTCACTATTAGTAAACAAACATTTACTAAGCATGTGCTAAACATTGGGGATACAAAGAAAGGCAGAAAATAGCAATCTCTGTTCTCAAAGAACAAGTCTAAGGAGGAAACTGAAAACAACTATTTACAACAAACAATATACAGGATGTATTGGATATAATTAACAGAGGGAAAGCATTTATATTAAGGGAGGTCCGATAAAGCTACTTGTAGAAACTGGAATTTTACTTGAGATTTGAAGGAAGCCAGAAGCCAGGAGGCACAAGGCACCAGTGAGAGTGCTTCAAGCAAGGAGGACAAGCAGTGAAAACAAGGATTTATCAAATGACTACTAGTGCCAAGTACAGTGCTAAATACTTCACACATCTCATTTGATCCTCACAACAACTCTGGGAGGTGGGTCTTAGTATGGTCTCTATTTTACAATTGAGGAAACTGAGGTAGACATAGGTTTAGTCACTTGTCCAGTTTCATACAGCTATTCAGTCAAATCTGAACTCGGGTCTTCTTGATTTCAGGTCCAGTGCTCTTTCTTGTGTGCCATCTTTCTGTCTCAATATTAATAGGGAAGTTAGGACTAAGGGAATATTTCTGGGAAGAGATAATGAGTTCAGTTTTGGACATGTTGTAGGGTGGCAACTTGAAAAAATACAGAGCTACTAATGTAGTTAAATAACAAGTCTTTAATCAGGGCAAGGAGATTATAATCTTGAAAACCACACAAATACATAGCATTGAGATTGTAATCTGGGAAGCCACAAAGAGACAGCACTGGGACAGCAACTGAACTACAGAAAAGGGATGATTAAATGGATTTTGGAAAGGAGGGAGCAACAGCTGGGCTATATTGAGTTCACAGAAGTTAATGAAAGATGAAATAGCCAGAGACTAGGGTGATTGAAAATGGGTTTCAAGTTTTTTGTTTTCTTGTTCTTCAATTCAATCTTCTCATTCCTGGGAAACTGGCAAGACTGATTAATAGTCAACTCAGTCATTATCTGTCTTTTGGGTTCTTTCCTTTTGCCCTTTGGTAAAGAGCCAATCTAGACATTCTTTGAAAACAATGTTGTCAAGGGAAATATATTATTCAGAAAAATATACTTATTGATATTGTTTGAACCTAGTTTGATTGTGACTAGAAATGGACTGAGCTCTAAGATACTCCTAGGGAAGCCAGATGTCTGAAGGGAATGCCATATCTGACCTAGGTCTTTGTTTGTTCAATGATTGTGTTTTGAGTTCCCCAAATTTGAATGTTTATGCTTACATCTCAATGAACTTTAATTTTAATGTTTATTTTTACAGATATGATGGGTCTTATTTGGGAACTGCTCTCTCTATAAAATAGCTTAATTGCTACTTTCTTAGATAGTATGCTGGTACTCTTCTCTGAAACCCTATATAATGTAAACCTCACAGAGTCTGTGGTGGGACTTGTCTTCTAGCTTTCTTTCTACCAAATGACCAAATACATTTTCTTTCTAAAACTATTTTAGATTTTGGTGTTCTTGTGACTAGCAATATGAACAGGGCATCTAGTTTTAGACGTCTAGTTTGCTGCTGAAGGTGAGAGTCTAGAGGTTAAAAGAGAGGTTAGGACTGGATAAATAGATTTGAACATGATTAGATCAGCAGATTGATAACAATTTAATCCTGATGAGATCACCCAGCAAAATAATATAGAGGGAAAAAATGAGAGGCTCTCCCCCACAACAGAATCTTGCTGGGGTACCAAGAAGGTCCTAATATTGATGGATGTGAAATAATTTAGGAAAAAACTTGTGGTCCAGCAGAGAAGAGAGCTAAAAAAAGGGATGCCCATAATAAATTACATATTATATAGGATTCAAACAAAAGAACAAACAAACAATAGATGACTGGTCAGCATAGGGGCATTTTTCTGATAAGACATGCAGGTTGTTTGAGATTTATAATGGGAGAAAATTTTTTACGTTAATCTTCAGATCTGATTGGGTTTTTGGTCAGTATAACCTAGGTTCTGAGTTAAGCATTAAACAAATCTGGTTTCTAAGCAACAAGTCTGGTTTCTCAGCTATGCAGGGCTGGGTTCAAACAATACTATAAAGTTTTCCCACAGTTTCTTCCTTTTTTGGGCTTTAAGCCTAGCATTCCTGTACTAGGAGAAGTACAATTATAGAAGCAGACATTTAAGGTTTAAAATAACCTGATTCAGTGTAGGAATCTTCTTCATTATTGTAAATCTTACTAATGACTTGATAGAATTTCTTTTAAGGAGTGATTGGGATCAGATTGGTGGCAAATTTTTAACCAGGGGTATCAAATTGAGTAAGCTTCAGGGGTGACAAAATAGACAAGTGTCAAGAAACAAATGTTCTACACAATACAGGAAGATTTCCCAAACATTGAAAGAGCACATATGTCCACAAATATCACAAAAAGTAAAAAAAAAATTCTAAATCCTAGACTTCTATCAGTGTCAAAAGGGGAACAAACTTAGCTACATGTAGTCATAATCTCATATATTCCTTAAGGAAACAAACCTAGTCACAGAGATTCTGTAGGTAAACAAAGTCAAATTACAGATTAAATTATATTTAATTCGTTTATTTTATCTTAGATTTTAGCTGTCCTTTTTAGCCATCTGATACCTGGAAACATTTTCCCTTGGAAATTCTCATTCCCAAGGTAGTTGTAAAGGGGTATTCCACTTAAATTTGACTTTCCAACAACTAGTTCATGGGATGAGATCCAGTTTAAACTTTGTGAGACTAACTTTATACTTTTTTTTGTCACTTTTTTTTGTCACTGAAACATTTAGAAGTCAGTTATGCACACATATACACACTATAAATATATATATATATATGTATATATATATATACACACACACATACATATATATCTTAGTTCTAAGAGAAAATAATATAATCTTGTTGCTTTTTCTCAAAGTGAAGTTTACTCTTCCATTAAAATTTTAAACTTTTCTATTTTTGTCATTTCATGTTTTTGTCCTTCTTTTCCTAACCCCACTTTGAGGATATATTATCTCCAAATCATGCAGAAAGAATGAAATACTTTAGGAATTTAATCTTATACATGGATCTATAACTTAGTGACCACAGATTCAGAATAGAAAAATTAAAAATGGTAAGATCTTTCATACTTACATCCTATTATAGTAACTCAGACATGATAAGTATTTCAAAAATAGGATTCATATATATATAATTTTACAGTTCAATTGTCCTTGTTATAGAAATTTACTATGAAAGAGAAATGGAGGCACATGATTATAACAATATCAAGGATCTCTCTTTAAGGGCACAGACTGACCTGAGTTAATCATACTAAACTCTGTTTGATTCTAGGTAAGTCGTAGTAGTATTTATTTGGAACAGCTAATCATGTTTCAGAGTTCCACATTACTCATAGGGTGCCATAGCCAGGCTTATAATCAACCAGGTGGTGAAAGTTTCTGTTCAGAAAAAAAAGGCATGATAGGGAAACTGAGTCAAGGAGAACCTACCATGACATTTGTAAGATTGTCCTCTCAACCTTTTTAGGTGCAGATATTTACCTCTAGAAGTTTTTAGACTGTACTCCCTTTGAGCAGCATTTGGCATTGTCCTTAAGTAGTAAGATTATTTGCTAAATGACAATTCAGACAATCATGCTTGAAATCAACACTCAGAGCAATAGCTAATTACAATATCAAGAGATTTTTTCCTCAGATTACTAACCACAGCTTAGGTATAGCTATTATTATTATCTTTGCTTAAGCTGTTATAATAACATTTAACAGTAAATACTTAAAGTACATGTAATCAATATTAATCTTTTCTGATTCTGCAGTAATATAAGTTTAAAATATATTTGCTATAATATTAATGCATACCCCAAAGCTTTAGAATATGGAAACCTGTCATTTATTGATAAATGTTATGGGACTATGATTAATGTTTATGTCTGATTATAGGAAATGGGATAAAGAAAGGAGCACAGACTTCATCTGTACAGTGCCATAGAAGCACAGACTTAAACTGAATAGTGCCATGGAACACAAGGTCAAAAAAAGAAAAAAAAAAGACCATACCAATCTAAGTAGGATTGTTAAACTTCTATGCCAATACTAAAGGACTTGAACTTAGTGTAAGACTCAAAGTTGCGATGCTTGACATACGTTAAGACATAGGACGCTTCGTAATACATTGCCAGTCAAGTACCGCAGGTTGGCTATCATCCTGGCTCACCCTATCCCTGAGAGTGAAGGTAAATCAGACCAGGGAATGACACTTCCTTTGCACAAAAATCTGGTCCTCTTTTCTTTCTTATAGCATGGCAACTTCCTGTAGTCTTGGCTGCCAATGGGTAAGTGCAATATTATTGCATTTTGTCCTACAGACTAGTGGGATAGAAATTACCTTAATTGGACCCTAATACAAGTTCCTATTATGAATTTATTTTTGTTTATTCAGAAGTTTTTATATACATAGATTTTGATATTTTGATTCTGATTTTGAATTTTTTCTTTCTCGCAAAGTTTAATTTTTTCTTCTGTTTGTTTTTCTTTTTATGCTTTTGTTTTTCTTTTGATAAATGACTCATACACCTCCAAAACTCAATGATGTATTCTGAGCTGATCTGGGTGTTTGTCAACACCCTCTTTGGGGGGATTGTATTTTTAAAAAAATCTAAGATTTAAAATTTTGGTAGAGAAAATTTTTAGGAAAATAAGCCTACTAACGCTCCAAATCCAGAAGATGAACTATTTGCAGAAATATGCCTGCATAGACCTACTATGAATCAAGATGATACAGAAAATATGCTTGCAGAAACCTACACTGAATCAAGATGATCCAAAATGAACTTTGGGGTGCAACTAATTGAATTTAAGGGGATTGAACACAATTATTTTGAATTGTAAACTCTTATGCCAAAGGGGATTGCCCCCTAATTGGCTTTTTATCAACCCACCTAGCAAAACATTTGTTTTGCTCTCTCTCTTTCTATCTCTTCTACTTACCTCTTATCTCTATTGTAGTTAGAAGATTTTAGGGGTACAAGATAATTACATCAAATGACCAATTGGGGAGAGCAGACTCCCAAATGCTCACAAGGGGGATTGTGATAATGAGATTAAATCTGCCCTGCCCATCTTTAGATTTAATCACCAAAGGTAAAAACATCTCCATTTAACTCACAAGTTGGGAGGTCTGTGACACACATGTGCTAGAGTAAGTGACAAATCAGAATTTTGCTGCCTGCCTGCTGGGAAGTCCTAAGAAAAGTGTCTATTGTGATTGGACACATAAACTAAGAGGAAGGCACAGGAAGTGACGCAAAAGAAGCCCCTTTAAAAGAGAGTTCAGTGAGCTCAGCTGGTGGCTCTTCTCCTTCATGTCTTGGACCTGAAGGAACTCTTCTTGTTGGTGGCTTGGAGGAGCTCTGGCTGGGACCTTGAGACCTTGGTGAGTGAAAAAGGCTGATTGACTACTTTAATTTCCCTGGAGGTACTAGCCTCTGGGAGACTCCCTTGATTGGGAGAAGCCCTAGTGGCTAAATCCCTTGTTACTTGACTTTTAGGCTCTGGCTGGGCCTCTAGAGCCCTACTTGAATACAAATCTAGTTCCTTAAATTAGATCTCTTACTCTACCCTCTTCTCATCTCTCTACTTCCATTCTTTCTTATATTTTGTAAATAAATTACTAAAATCATTTATTCAGTTCCTTGGTGACCACACCTTTAAATATTAATATATCCAATCAAAAAGCCCTTTGTCCCCCTTACAGGGAAAAGGGGCAAGAGACTGAAGCAGTAATGCAACTGATGGAGGCAGAGGGTTCAAGCCAACAGGGGGCAAATGCAAACTCCAAAACTAATGAAAAGGCAGCAGGGGCGGAGGCAGTGATCCCTATCTTACCTCTCCAGGACAGGACAATTTTACAGCCAGATGCAATCTTGGTGGAAAACAAATTGGAATTAATATACACAAGAGAAAGACTGAGAAATTACAGAAATAACTACACCCATGATTGAGGTCAATCAAAGAACAGAAAATAATGAACCCCAACTAACAAGTATGCAGCAAGAAAATGACTTGGGGAATATAAACACAGAAACACTAATGGCCAAAGAAACCCCAGACACAGAATACAGCAAACCACCACTAATGATCACAATGAAATCTACCCTGCTTTTATAGACACCAATGACATGAGTTCTGAATAAGAGCAAGCAGAAGATCTAGAGGAAACTGTACTAAATTTATAAGAAGAAGAAGAGGTAGCAACGATTCAGTACCTCACACACATGGACTTTCAATTACATAACTTCATGCCAATGGATAAAGTCTATGTAAATACTTTTAACAAAAGAAACAGCAAAGAGTTTACAACACATCTAGTATTGCTCAGTTCACAGGACAGGATATGTCTTTTAGGAAGATGTGCTTGGACACATTACACAAACGTAAAGATAAGTAATTCAGAACAAGTACAGAACGCTCAAGAAAGACCAAAATAGAGAGTGATTACCAACAAAATGTGGAGTAGATCGTAGCAAGGAAGACACAACAGATGAGTGGAATATAAGCAATACTGGATTGCTAGTTCCAATAATGGAGAACGTTACACCTCCAAATGAAACCCATATACAAATGGATATTGATATTGATCCACAAAACCAAGACAAATCAATGCAAAGGGTTAAACCAACTGTATATAAGGAACACAAAGACCATCATCTGGAAAAGTGTAAAGGCACAGAGAACTCACACATACCATGCTGGCCATGTGAAGAAACAGAAACAAACACAGAACACCCAGAACACCAAGAACAATTAGATCAAAATAAGAAACAGGAACATAAGGAAAGTGCAAACAATATAAGTGAATAGATAACTGATAACACAACTAACAAAACAACACAATCACAATAGTTCCAGAGCCAGACAAGAGATCTTCAGTCAAAAAATTTGACAACAGTCAAGCATTAGACCACCACAGAGAAGAGATACAAGAGAAGATTACAAGAGAAGATCAATGGAACCTGCAAACCACCACCAAGGAGACTGTTGCAAAAGAAATGAACACTAAAAGAACTGGAAAAAGCATGAACATTGCAAGAAGAAGATGGACAGGAATGGGTTATGTAAAACTAGTGCAGTATAAATACAAAACACAAATTACTTTCACACGTTAGGGAAGTGCATTTCACAGTACATAGCTGCAAGAAAGAAGGGATCTATAGGCAACTTGAGAAGAGAGATTTCCTACATTTAACATAGGTGAGTATTGAATCCACTGTACACAAAAAGAACACAAAACACAACACAAAACTGAAGATTAGCAACACCTCATGTAAATAAACAAGTGTCAGAAGACTGTGTGCATAAAATTGTATATAGTGTATATAAATCTAATAGGATGTAAATAATTTAGTAAATCTCATGAAGGTCTTAGTCAAATATAAAAGTACAAAAGCTTTCATATGTGGCTAACACTGGAATACAGACTGCAATATTGTACATAGTGTATCATAATGAATAATATAAATCTTATAAATACCTGTAACACAGTTTGGAAAAAGTAGAGTAGGATTGTAAATAATAGTGTCTAACCATGTAGATAGGGTAGTATACTAACAAATTAGAGATAATTAGGATATTAGACTCAGGGAAAGTGCATAAATAGCCAGGGAATTTCCAAAATTTTAGCAAGATAGTGTAGGGAAGGGAGCAAGATAGTGTAGGGAAGGGATAGGTAGCTCAGTGGATTGAGAGCCAGGCCTAGAGATGGGAGGTCCTAGGTTCAAATTTGGCCTCAGACACTTCCTAGCTGTGTGACCCTGGGCAAGTGACTTAATCCCCACTGCCTAGCCCTTATGATTCTTCTGCCTTGGAGCCAATACTCATTATTGACTCCAAGACAGAAGGTAAGGGTTTTAAAAAAAAAAAAGATAGTGTAGGGAAAGCATAAGAATAAAATATATAAGTGTAGTTGGACAGGTAAGCAAGGTTACTAAAATATTGACATAGATTTTCAATAGAAAAATTAACATTGCATTTAATACATAGCTAGGTTAAAAACAACTTGATAATAGCTAGGAATAATAGAAAAATTATATTGCATTATTTGAGATACTTATACATTCAAAGCAGAAACAAGTTAAAATTTGGTTAAGAGCATAGACAGGTTAAGTAACTCTTAAAGTAAGACTTTAAGTATAGAAAAATTGTTGCACTGTAAATTTAGACATTGTGTTCAGTGGAAAACTTTTCTTGCTACAAAATTGTTTTATACCCTGGAAATATTGTTATGCAAATTTTGCAAACCTTATTCCCCTACCAATCTCTCCTAAACCCATCTTAGAATGAAAATAGATATGTAGCATGATGATAAGACAAGATAAGGATTTGTTATTTTGGAGGGAGGGGGAACATAGCATAGTATAGGAATAGATAAGATTAGTAGTAGAAAGAATGCACATGGGACTTTTGGAAAAGATTCCACAAAAAGCAAAAGGGGGATACTGTAAGAATGAAAAGCAAGCTTGGACATTTTTGAAATTTGGCAGTTACAATGTTGAGGAAGAAGAACCCAGTGATAGTTGTAAGAGAGCAAAGACTTCTGGGAAAGAGAAGTCTGAGGAGAGCTTTTGCTGGGGGAGGGGGGAGCCAGAGTGGGAGGTGGTTGAAACTAGCTCTGTGACCCTCAGAAGTGAGCTTTGGGGGTGCTTTTCCCTGTTATACAAAAGAAGATTTGCTTTTCTCCTGAGGCAGCTTGTTTCCTGTGATTCACTTATATCTGCAACAGTGCCAACAGAGTTTGGGAGTTTCTGGACTTCCTTTGAGGATATGATCCCTGAACCCTACTTGCCTTGGGTTTTGCCCAGCAGTATTCCTCCTTGACTTATATCAACCATAGCTTCATTTATTTATTTACTTAGCTAATTGCTTATTTATTTATTTATCTATTTATTTGTTTATTCATTCACCTATTCATTCATTCATTTATTTGTTTGTTTGTTCATTTATTTATTTGTTTATTCATTCATTCATTCATTTATTTATTTTTAATTTTTTAAGCCCTTACCTTCTGTAAGGTAATACACAGTATTGGAAGTCAATACACAGTATTGACTCCAAGGCAGAAGAATGGTAAGGGAGGCAATAGTGGTTAAGTGACTTGCCCAGGGTCACATAGGTAGGAAATGTCTGAGGCCAGACTTGAACTAGTCTCTAGGCCTGGCTCTCAATCCACTGAGCTACCCAGCTGCCCCCTGCAACATGGAAAATGGCAACACCCCACAACCATAGCTTTAGAAATATAAATTAGGGGGCTTGGGAAAGTGAAGCTGTGTTTGGGGAACACCTTGTCTGACCCTAGGGTGTTCTATCTGGTGGCTACCTGGCACAGTGAAGGACTTTTGGAATTAGGGATTATCCTGCTCCCTCTTTACTGTTGAATCCTATTCCCATTCTCTCTGCTAGTTGTTCTTTGAATTAAACACCCAAGATTATCCAGCCAGATTTTCTTGATTCTATTGGTGTGGGGGGAAGTTTCTGTGTACCTTGACTGGCACCAGCATCCTATCAGGGTTTCACTCATTTCACCTTGAGGGGACAGCATCCCTTTAACCCCTCAACCCTGGCACAATCTTCCAGGGGTTCCCCATTTCCACTCAGGGAACCCCAATTATCTCCCAGTAACTGGGGGTGGCTGTGAGAGAGAAGGGGTCATCCCTTCACTCCCTTACTGGTTCCCAACTACACCCCAATCCTCCTAATCAACCCCCTTGTTACAAGGTATTCTATTTTTTGCTCTGATAACCTAGGCATTTTACATTATTTTTTGTAATTTTTTTCTATTTCCCTTTCATTGTTAAATTTATTTTCATATAATTGAGCAAAACAACTAATAATTTCATCTTCTTTGGCGGTATATTCATTTTTTCATCTTTAATGCTAGTGATTTGGATTCTATCTCTCCTTTTAATTAGATTAACTAATGGTTTATATGCTGATTTTTTCATAAAACCAACTCCCAGATTTATTTATTATTTCAATGGTCTTCTTACATTTAATTTTATTGATCTCATATTTAATTTTTAGGATTTCTAAATTGGTATTTAGTTGGGAATTTTTAATTCATTCTTTTTCTAGTTTTTTAATTGCATTCCCATTTTGTTTATCTTTTCCATATTTATTTTATTAATATAAACATTTAGAGATATAAATATTCCTCTAAATACTATTTTCACTGTATCCCAGAAGTTTTAGTATGTTTTTTATTATTATAATTCTCTTTAATGAAATTATTGTTTCAATAATATGTTCTTTAACCCATTCATTCTTTAAGTTATTTAGTTTCTAATCAGTTTTTGCTTTTTGTTTCTATGGTCTTTTATTATATGCAATTTTTTGTGTTATGGTTCTATAAGGTTGCATTCAAAGTCCTACTTTTCAACATTTAACAATAATGTTTTTGTGCACTAGAAATGTTCATTTTTTTGTGACAATGCAGTGTACCACTGAGAAGATAAACTGTTTTCCATTATTATTTAATTCTCTCCAGATATTTATCATATTTAATTTATCTAAGATTCTATTCAACTCCTTGACTTCTTTCTTATTTATTTTTTGGTTAGATTTATCTGGTTCTGACTAGGGAGAAATTAAAGTACCCCACTATTATTGTTTTGTTATCTATTTCTGTTTCTAACAATTAATTTTTCCTTTAAAAATCTGGATGCTTTAACACTTGATGCATATAGATTTTAAATTGATAATGCTTTTTTATGGTATCTTTTTAACATAATGTAGTTTTCCTATTTATCTTTTTTGTTTATATCATTTTTAGCTTTAACTTTTTCAGAGGTCTTGAATGCTATCCTTGCTTTCTTTGTATCTGCTGCAGCATAGTATATTCTGCTGTAACCCTTTATTTTTACTCAATATGTGCCTCTCATTTTTAAGTGTGATTCTTGTAAACAGCATATTGTCAGGTTACGGTTTTTGAGCTATTTGGCTACCCATTTTCCTTTTATGGATGAATTAATCTCATTCATATTCAATATCATAGTTAGTAGTTGTGTATTTCCCTTCATTCTATTTTTCCCTATTGTTTGACCTTCTCTCTCTCTCTTTTTTTTTTTTGCTTTATCCCTCCTAAGATGTCCAATTTCTTTTGTCCTCTATTTCTCCAATTCTTATCTCTTAAAAATCTTTCCTTATCCTTTCCCTTTGCTTCCCTTATTCCAAAATGGTCCACTTTTCTGAGGGTCTCTTCCTTCTCTTTCCTTTCCTTACCTTTTATAGTTCTATTCTTATCTGCCTTTCCAAAAATTCCTGTCTTATTTCCCTTACCATTTGACTTCTTGATATGGGGTTGATTTTAAAAATTCCCCCTTACTTTATTCTGAGTTCCAACTTTATCCTCTCGCTGTAACCCACTATTTAAAAAAAAGAAAAACACCTTACCTTCCATCTTAGATTCAATACTATGTATTGATTCTAAGACAGAAGAGTGTGAAGGGCTAGGCAGTGAGGATTAAGTGGCTTGCCCAGCGTCACATAGCTGGGAAGTGTCTGAGACCAGATTTGAACCCAGGACCTCCCATCTCTGGGACTGGCTCTCAATCTATTGAGCCACCCAGCTGCCCCCAACATTTCTTTTTTTTTTAACTGAAAAATTTTAATTAATTAATTTGGAATGTTTTTCCATGGTTACATGATTCATGTTCTTTCCCTACCCTTCAACCCCCCTCCACCTCCCCAATGCCCAATCCCCAGGCCTTTCCCCCCCCCCCCATATCCGACATGTAATTCCATGTAACCATGGACAAATATTCTAAATTAATTAATTAAAATTTTTCAGTTAAAAAAAAAGAAATAGTGGGGGCAGCTAGATGGCTCAATAGATTGCACTTCCCACCTATGTGTTCCAAGTCGCCATCCAGAATGGTTGAATCAATTCACAACTCCATCAGCAATGCGTTAATGTCCCAATTTTGCCACATCCCCTCCAATGTTTATTATTTTCCTTTGCTGTCATGTTAGCTAATCTGGTAGGTGCCCCCACTATTTCTTGATATGTATTCCCTTCTCTGTATCCTTCCCTTTTCTTATCCCTTCACCTTCCTTTCTCTTAATCTATTCTTTCTTTTTGTCCTTCATTCTCTTAAAGGGCTTTCCTTTGCTTGATCCCTCCCTTGTTCTATTCCAGTCCCTTTCTTGTCCTTTCCCTTTTCGCCCCTGTTTCTCTGTACATTAAGAATATTTTTACCCTTCTAATTGTGAATGTTGTTCTCTCTTTATCCCACATCTGATAAGAGTCAGGTTCTAGTAGTACCAGCCCTCTACCACTCCTCCCTTTTCCATGGCATTTTCTCTACTCATTCCTCCTCCATATGAGATAGCCATTCCACCCTACCTCATCCTGATCCATTACACCACCATTTTGGCTCATTCCATTGCATTCACCTTGACCTCAACTTTTTCTTTATACATGCCCCTTCAAAATACCCAGACAATGGTACCATTCCTAGGGGCCCCAGAGAACATTTTCCCATAAATGAGTCAAACATTTTGACCTTTTAGGTCTCTTATGATTAGTGTTTCATCATTGCCTTTGTATGTTTCTTGTACATCAATTTTTCTACTGCATTCTGGAATTTTTTCCCCCAGGAATAGTTGACACTCCTTTAGATGGTTAAATATCCATTTTTTACCTTTTATAATTATTCTCAGTTTTCTTGGATATATTATTCATGGTTGTAAGCCCAGTTCTTTTGCTCAACAAAATGTTGTTCTGTGTCTGGCATTATTTTAATGTTGTAGCTATTAAGACTTGTATTATTCTGACAGTAGCTCCAAAGTATTTAAGTTGCTTTTATCTTGTTCTGGTAATATTTTTTCCTTAACCTGGGAGTTATAGAACTTAGCAATGATTTTCCTGTGCTTTTCCATCTTTGGGCCTCTTTGGGGTGGTGGTTGGTAGATTCTTTCAGTTCTTATTTTACCCTATGACTAGAACTTCTGGGCAGTTTTCTTTGATGATTTCTTGGAGTGTGGCATCCAAACTCTTTTTTAAAAAAAAGCAACTAACTTTTTGGGAGTCCAATTATTCTTATGTTGTCTCTCCTTGATCTATTTTCCAGGGCATTTGTTTTTGTGAAAAGATGTTTCAAATTCTCTTCATTATTTCATTCTTTTGATTTTGCTTTATTATTTCTTGTTGCCTTAGGAAATCACTAGTTTCCTCTTGTCCAATTTTACTTCTTGATGATTTTCTTCCATGTGTTTCTGGATGTCTTTTTCTAGTTAGGTGATCTTTCATAATTTTCTTGCATTACTCATTTTCTCCCTAGTTTTACCTCAACATCTCTCATTTGATTTTGGAGGTCTTTTAAAAACTTCCAAAAGCTCTTTTTGAACTAGTGACCATTTATTGTATTTCTTTACTGTTTATGAAGTAGGTATTTTTACTTCATCATCCTCTGGGTTTGAACTAAGGTCTTCTTTGTCCTCATAGTAGCTATCAATAGTTAGGTTCTTTCTTCTTTGGTTGCTTTTTTTTTTTTTTAAATTTTTAAAATTTTACTGGCCAGGTCAGTAGACTTTATTGGCTTTTTTGCTGGACTCCCAGGGTTTATATAGTACTGGGATATATTAATTCAGGTTTTAGGATTTCTCTCCCTCTCTCCCTCTCTCTCTCTCTCTCTCTCTCTCTCTCTCTCTCTCTCTCTCTCTCTCTCTCTCTCTCTCTCTGTGTATGTGTGTTTTTTTTTTCTTGGGCTTTATTTAGTCATTCCAGTTTTTGTAAAATGCAGTATTTGATATAATCTCTGGATTCCCTGCTTAAGACCCAATCTTTGATTGATCTTGGGTTCTCAAATCAGAGCCTGTGGTCATTTCTGCCACTGCAACTGTATGTAGACAAGCCATGTCACCAGTGACAACAACTAGGGATCCCACTCTCCTGGGAATGATCACAGCTGACAGAGCCCTAATACCTCAGCAACCATACTCGTTGGTATGTGCTGCTTCCTCACTCTTCCTCTTCCACAGCTGTGGCCCAGGATAGAGTAGGCATCTACTCCATGTTCCTTGTGTCTTCAAAGTCCCTTACCTGTCAGCAGTGAACCTGAGGTCCATTCCTTAGGGTCTGGCCCCTGAGGACTCTGTAGTATCTACCACTTCAATCCGCAGCTGCCAGTCAGTGGGGATCTCCTGAGCCAAGGTTGCCACCAATATAGCTGCTCCCAGGGCTGTTCACCTATAGATTCTAGCTGTTATCTTTGTAGATATAAATAAGTTCTTGGGCTCAGCAAACAAGGTGAGCCCAAGGTGTTGTCTTATTGATTCCAAACTATTCACTCTGTTTCTGCCCTCCAGGGCCTTCTGAGATGGAAATAAGGCTAGTAAAGCCAGAAAGTAGCTTCACTCCTGCCTGTTTTTGCTGCTTTCAGTATGGATTCTGTGGGGTTATTTTTGGCTGTTTGTGGGGAATGTTTGGAGAGCAAGGAAGCTTCCTACACCACCATCTTTTCCTTATTGCCTGAATTTAATAGGCCATTTAATTGGCTGTAAACTTTGAGGCTGACAGATAGCTATATCTGAAAATATTACATATTAACTCCTAAAGAAAGAGAAATTGTTGATCCTAGGATCTGTTAATACTAAATTGGGTAACATATTATTCCCAGTGTACTTTCATAATTTTCATAAGCAATGGCCAAATAATCTATCAGGTAAAAATCATTCTTTCTAGAATAAGCTTGTAAATCCCTTTACTTCAGCTGTGAAAGATCCTAATTTCTCATTAAACTACATCATCATTTTAGAACTTAAGAACATTCTTCCAGCAACTTCTCTCATAGAATTTATGGGATTTATGACTGACAAGTCTGAAGTTCCAAGGAATTGAATATCTGGCAAATTCCTAAAGAAATTCTCAGATATTCACAAAGTAAATATTATTGGGCATTTTTAAAGCACAATTAAATCAAATTTGCAATTAAATTCTTAACATTTTTTAAAATCATAAGCATAACAGTCTTTATCCAAAGAGGCGATTTAATTTTCTTTTTCTTTTTATTAAGCCCTTACTTTTTGTCTTAGAATCAATAATATGTATTGGTTCTAAGGCAGAAGAGCAGCTAGGCAATGGGGTTAAATGGCTTGCCCAGGGTCACATAGCTAGGAAGTATCTGAGGTCAAATTTGAAACCAGGACCTCCCATCTTTTACAATCTCACATAGTATCATTCACTATACCATTTTCCCAAGGACCATTAGTTCCTAAAATTATACAATCCACTGTTTCCAATTAGCTCCATTAAAGAGCTAAAGTGGCAATCTCATATTTTCCTTCTTTAAAATATTCCAGCATTTAAAAAAATCATCAAATCATAATTTTGAAATTTACAGTAAAGGTATTGTTAACTTAGAAAAAATGCAGAACTATCAAATAGTCATAAAAGCCACTCTTTAATCAAGGGAAAGGGGGAACAGGACTGAATAGGCCTCTTCTCGGAGCAGCGCTCCACGTGCCTTATGCAGAGTCGAGGATCGAACTCTGCTTGCTCTGGTCCCTGACACCCACCCCCCCAAGTCTGCCATTGCTAGTCTGGGATTCCCTTCATGGTGGATTCTCAATGGAACAGGACAGGGAACAAGCACAAGCTTTGGGGGTCTCCAACCTACAAGTTATTTCTAAAACTTGGGTTCATCAGATCTCCCTAGGCCACAAGTTTGGGGGCTCTAGATTCCACATTGACAGTATTATGTTTCAATTACAAATTTAGTTTATAGTGCCAGAAATTTCTGCAAACCAGGAAAGAGTTTTTCTTTTTTGCTTATCTGACTTTATCTCTGTAGCCTCAGTCTAGCCAGGGTTGAAATGACAACCCACTAAACCTTATTTCCTGCTGAATTCTGAAGTTGCAGTAAATCCCTTGCTTACTAGGACAGAGAATTTAGCATCAGATGCCAGAAAGCTAGGAGGACTTTTTCCAAGTATGAAACTTCATTAATCTTTCTTAGCACTCTAAACTCGTTGCAGTTTTTTACACAGCAGTCTTAATGGATTATTGCATTTTCTCTTTAGAAATCTGCCAGGCAGGTGTGATGGTCCTTGCATTTGCTGTTGCCAGTATGTAGTCACAGACCAGGTATCCAGTTTATTTCTAATAGTTACAGGATGGAAAGAGAAGTACAAGAGGAGAAAGAGGAAAGAGAGAAAAAGAGAGCTGAAATAATAGATGGTAGATCTATCCCCAAGAGCTCTTGGCTGATCAATCATAGAGGACTGCTCATTTGTCTATAAAGGTAGTTTGACTGGTTTTAACACTCCCTAAATAATTCCCAGGTCAGTATTGTACACAGCCTTCCTAGCTTTCTGGGACACCTAGAGTCCTCAGCCCTAATATGTAGTCTAGGACTGGGTTGCCTTGACTGTTTCCCACCAGAACCACTGAGATACTCACACAGTTCTTGCTATGCAGAACATTCCTGTCTAGTTTGGCAACAAAACCTAGTTGGAAACAAAACCTAGAATTTTAATTGGGTGGTAGATAAATTGAATGAATCTTAAAGGGGAGGGTGGTTATAAAGTTTTGGTAGTAGAGGGAGAACCTAGAAGTGACATAGGGCACAGTGCCAAATAGTATAGCTTGAGTTTTCTAATGGTGTGGTGGTTATACTGCTGAATGCAGTGCACTTGTTTCCTAGTATAAGTTTAAGCTGCCTGATTAAAACTCGTAAAACTTACTCAAATTGATCCTTCTGAAACATTGGGAAAAGTTTGTCACCAAATCCGAAAAAAAAGTCTGGCCCCTATTCTTCCTTAAATGAATTATATCAAACTTTAGACAAGATGGATAATAAAGAGGACATATCTGTTGATTCAAGTTATTTTAATGAACTTCCTTTGATACCTACACTCAGCTTTTCTTCTTCTGTAATTATATTTTTATTAATTGGAGAATGTTGGGCTCAGTAAAGCCCAAAAGGAGGAAAATTATGGGGAAAATGATTTATTGTTTGGGAAAAACTATTATACTATTTAAATCCCATCTGATGTGACTAAAGATTTCCCATACCCAGAATATTTAAATCCCATCTGATGTGACTAAAGATTTCCCATACCCAGAATGTCACCTGACCCCAATAAACTCTTTAATAATACTGAAGATGACTGCAAGGTATTTTGGGTTCTCCTATGTCCTGGCTCCATACAAAGGATTCTTATTAACACATATAGGACTTGTGATAGGTTCATGGAAGCTTCTGTTTTGGTTTCTTTTGTGTTTTGGCTTTGCCCAAATTTTATTGAATATTTAGTTATTTAAATTTATTCCAATTTACTTGGCTTCATTTTGCCTTTTCAGCAAAATTGTTTAACTTTTCGTGGGCACTCTCTCATCCCTTTTGAGCTAATTCCTCCTTTCAAATTTTAGAGTCATATTGTGCCTGACTTTTCTCTGTCACTTATCCACATGGTTCTAAACATTTCTTTCTTTCTTTGTTTTTTAACCCTTATCTTTTGTTTTAGAATCAATATTAAGTATTGGTTCCAAGGCAGAAGAGCAATAAAGGCTAAACAATTGGGGTGTGTAAATTCAATAACAATCAATGCCCCTTTTTGGCACCCTGAGAAAACCTTTTAATTTTAAAGCAGAAAATTTTACTTCTGAACCTCTGAATTGTATCTCTCTGAGGCAACGGTTAGAGTTCTCTCTTTTCTTGACTACCATGCTAGAAGGTGTTGTACAGTCATTGTAAAGACTATGTGGTGACTCTTGAAATCCGAAAGACCTGCCTCTTGTCCTAATTGAAGTTAGAGTCTCCAAATCAGGAGGGACTTGGGAAAGGGAAATCTCAAGGAGCATAAATTGGAGTGGGAGAAGGAAGTAGAATTTTTTTTGCCTTGGAATAATGGACAGAGGAAGTGGCTAAGAGAGTGATGGCATACTCAAAGTCAAACTGGGAGCTGGCTCAGCTGCCTGGGTTGTGGAGGAGGGAGGCTGTTAGGTGAGTCCCAGCACAAGAAATCTATCTCAGGGCTGGCTGAAAGAGCCACTAAATGCCCAAGGTCTGGCCAGCTTGAGGAGGAAGATGCTAAGGGAATGGCTGGCCACAGATGACTGGTGCCCTTTTTTCCTCTGGACTGCTTTTTATTACTTAATAAAGAATTATAAATTAAGATATACTCTCCAGAGAATTTTAATCATAACAGGGGTTAAGTGACTTGCCAAGGGTCACACAGGTAGGAAGTGTCTGAGACCAGATTTAAATCCTCCAAACATTTTTAATACAACAACGAGTTCCTTCCTCTTAATGAAAATTAAATCCATAATAATATTTCCCTTTAGAATCATAAGGACTGTAGCTTTAGAGCTGGAAGAGATCTTCCAGTTCCTGAAATCCAATTCTCTTATTTTACATATGTAGGTAACTGAGATGCAGAAAGATTAAACGACTTGCCCAGGGTGACACAGCTTGAAATTAAGGCAGGAATGAATCTCAAGTTTGTATGAATCCATATGTAGTGCTCTTTTCTCTTATTTCACCAGCTTCCCATTTTGGTTCCTCTACCATTTGAAGTATGAAATTTTCACTATGGTAAATTAAGAAACTATTCATTTAGCTTTTGTCAGAGAGAGAGAGCTCTAGGAGATGTTGAGTAATTGAAGTCTCCTATCATTATTATATCAGGCCTCTGTGACAGGCTTCTGATCTGTTTTTTGTACTATTCAGCTACTAGTACCTTTCAATATTAAATAAATTTATATTGATATCTTTTGTTTTTATTTAATCTACATTCTCTTCTTGCAGAGAACTATCTTATAGTCAAAGAATAAAAAAGGAAAAAATTATTTAGCAAAACTAACCCAAATATAGAAAAAGTCTGAAATTATACATAGTATTCATACTCATAGTCTCCAAAGGAATTCAGAAGAAGTATCTTCTCATATCTTTTGTTTGGGACCAAGTTTATTATTAATAATTTTGCATCATTGAGTTTTAATTATTTTTTTTCTATGTACATTGGTGTAGTCTCATCTGTTATTTTCCCGGTTCTACTTAATTTACCATACTTATCACATTCATAATTTCTTATAGCATATTATATTCTATTACACTCGTGTACCACAATTTATTTAATCATTCTTTAATCAGTGGACATTTTCTTTGTTTTTAGTTCTTTGCTATTACAAAGAGTGCTACTATAAATTTTTGGTATTTGAGGGGCCTTTTGTCGACCTCAATATGCCTAGCAGTGGAATCTCTTGTCTTAAGTATGGATATTTTAGACACTTTCTTTGGAAAATTGCATAATCTTTTTTTATTTTAAAATCTTTATTTAATTAATTAATTTAGAGATTTTTCCATGGTTATAGGATTTATGTTCTATCTCTCCCCTCCTCCCATTCCCTCCCATAGCCAACCCACAATTCCACTTGGTTTTACATGTGTCATTGATCAAGACCTATTTCCATATTATTGATATTTGCACTAGGGTGCTCATTTTGAGTCAATATCCCTAATTATATCCCCATCCTCCCATGTGATAAGGCAGTTGTTTTTCTTCTGTGTTCTACTTCCACAGTTCTTCCTCTGAATGTGGATAGTGTTCTTTCTCATAGGTCCCTCATAGTTGTCCTGGATCATTGCATTGTTTCTAGTAGAGAAGTCCATTACATTTGATTTTACTACAGTATATCCGTCTCTGTGTATAATGTTCTTCTGGTTCTGCTCCTTTTACTCTGCATCAGTTCCTGGAGGTCATTCCAGTTCACATGAAATTCCTCCAGTTCATTATTCCTTTGAGCACAATAGTATTCCATCACCAGAATATGCCACAATTTGTTCAACCATTACCCAATTGAAGGGCATACTCTCATTTTCCAGTTTTTGCCACCACAAAGAGCGAGGCTATAAATATTTTTGTACAAATCTTTCCCCCTACAAACCCAGCAATGGTATGGCTGGATCAAAGGGCAGGCAATCTTTTAGCTCTCTTTGGGCATAGTTCCAAATTGCCATCCAGAATGGTTGGATCAGTTTGCAACTCCACCAGCAATGTATTAGTGTCCCAGTTTTGCCACATCCCCTCCAACATTCATTACCCAACCCTGCTGTCATTTTAGCCAATCTGCTAGCTATGAGGTGGTACCTCAGAGTTGTTTTGATTTGCATTTCTCTAATTGTTGTAGATTTAGAACACTTTCTCATGTGTTTATTGATAGTTTTGATTTCTTTATCTGAAAATTGCCTATTCATGTCCCTTGCCCATTTATTATTTGGGGAATGATTTGATTTTTTTGTACAATTGATTTAGCTCCCTATAAATTTGAGTAATTAGGCCTTTGTCAGAGGTTTTCATTATAAAGATTTCCCCCCAATTCGTTGCTTCCCTTCTAATTTTGGTTGCTTTGGTTTTGTTTGTACAAAACCTTTTTAATTTAATGTAATCAAAATTATTTATTGTACATTTTGTAATTTTTTCCTAACTCTTGCTTGGTCTTAAAATCTTTCCTTTCCCAAAGATCTGACAAATATACTATTCTGTGTTCACCTAATTCACTTATAGTTTTCTTCTTTATATTCAAGTAATTGATACATTCTGAGTTTATCTTGGCTTAGGATGTGAGATGTTGATCTAAACCAGTGATTCCCAAAGTGGGTGCTACCGCCCCCTGGTGGGTGCTGCAGCGATCTAGGGAGGCGGTGATGGCCACAGGTTCATTTATCTTTCTTATTAATTGCTATTAAAATTAAAAAAATTAATTTCCAGGGGGCTAAGTAATATTTTTTTCTGGAAAGGGGGCGGTTGGCCAAAAAAGTTTGGGAACCACTGATCTAAACTGTAGTAGGTAACTTCTGGGAAAAGATGGAGAATAGCTTGAGTGACAAGTCGTCGGTTATAGAACTTAGAATTTACAGAGATGGCATGAGTCAAGGGCAAAAAGATAGTTGGGACCACCTCTATAAAAGCCCAAGGGCTTAGTCATTTTTGGTCTCAGTCCTGAGAAGGGAATTTCTGGAGGCCAGAGAGTGGTAAAGGGTGGGTAGGCCTATAGACCTGCAGATCCAGCATCCATACTTTATTGCCACAAGAAGTTCATTCACCTATTACTAAACAGAGCTGAGAGATAACAACACAGCTGTCAAGAAGATTACCACTACCCCTTCCTTTCCTTTGGTCTATGAACGGGTCTGACCAGGGTCTGTGAGGGGAGAAGAATCTACAGCCAAATACCAATCTGTAATTCTCTTAGCCTCTGCTGTAAAGCACTTAAATATGAAGCAATTTGGCAATCACCTCCTAAGAGTGATGCATAAACAGCCTTACAAGTCTTTGCTTGTAATGGAGCATGCCCAAAGAGCATCTCATATGATGATATATGTAAATCTGCTCTTGGTCTGGTATGTAGGTAAAACAAAACTATGGGAAGAATATCTGGCCATCTGAGATGAGTTTCAGCACTGAGTTTCCCAACCATAGTCTTGAGTTCCCTATTCATATGCTACACCTGACCTGAACTTTGTGGATGATAAGGAACATGATATTTAGGTGTTATTCCTAGATTCTCATAGACTCTTCTAAGGATATCCTGAGTAAAATGAGATCCCTTATCTGAATATATGGTTAAAGGTACAACGAATCTAGGCATAATTTTCTTAAGTAATGCTTTCACCACAAAGCTTGCCAAATTGGTATTTGGTGGAAAAGCTTCAGGCCACTTAGTTAGTCTATCAACTATCACAAGACAATACTTGTATGTTCCAGCTTTAGGCATACAGATATAATCCATCTGCAAACTCTCAAATGGACAATATGCTAAAGGTCTACCACCCAAACCTTTCTTTCCGAATGCACTTTGATTGAACTTTTGGCAGATAGAGCAACTATTACAGATCTTATTTGCAACAGTACTTATCCCCGGTGCAACCCATTGTCTCTTGATGGAATCTATAACAGCTTATATACCAAAATGACCTTTTGTGTGTATAGCTTGACACAAATAGGTATACAGGTCTTTTGTTAGTAATGGTCTTCCTGTATCAGTAATCCATATCCCATGTTCTTTCCTAGCTCCAGATTTATCCTTCCATTTCTGGATATCTGAGTCTACATATGCTTTTTCTAGATTATCAGAATCAATAGATGTTAAGTTCATTACATAAATTGGAGCTTTCTGGGCAGCATACATTGCAATGATATCAACTCTGTGATTACCTTTAGAGACTGGATCTCAATCACTAGTATGACTCTGGCAATGTATTACTACCAGCTATTTTGGCTTTTGCATTGCTTCCAACAACTCAGTTATTATTCCTGCATGGGCTATTGGTTTTCCCAATGCAGTAATAAAACCTCATTGTTTCCAAATCTTTCCTGTTGCATGGCAAACAGAGAATGCATATTGAGAGTCCATGTAAATATTTGCCCTTTTACCTTCAGTTAGAAGATAGGCTTGCTTCATTGCCACTAATTCTGCACCCTGTGCACTAAGATTACTAAATAATGAGCCATACCACAGTGTCTCAAATTCTGTGACAACTGCAGCTCCAGTACATCTGATTCCATTATGCAAATATGATGATTCATCTATGAATAATACCAAGTCTGGATTTTCGAGTGGAGTGTCTTTTAAATCCATCCTAGGCATATCCACAAGATTTACTACCTCAACACATTCATGCAAGGTTCACCATTCTTTGGTAAATCAGGAAGAAGAGTAGCTGGATTTAATATACTACATCTCTTTGACTGGACATTCTCACTACCTTAGAGAATAAATTTATACTTAGATATTCATTGGTTGGAATATGCTTGAGTACGAAATTTCCTCATTAGTGCCTCTATTTGATGTGAACAATAGACCGCTAAAGGACATCTCAAAACTAGATCAGCTTACTTCTGGACTAACAGGGCTGCTGCTGCTACCTGCCTTAGACAGGGTACTGTACCCACAGCTATTGGATCTAATTGACAGTTATAGTATCCAATTGGATGATAATTTTGTTCTAGTGTCTGTATAAGTACAACAAAAGGTTTCTCATAGTCTGGGATTCCTAATGCAGGGGCAGATGAAATTGCTTCTTTAAGCTTATCTAAGGCTAAAGGATGTTCAGACTTTAATTTCAGAGGTTCTCATTCTATATTCCTGGTCAGATCTGTCAAACACTTAGTGATCTCACTATATCCAGGAATCCACTGTCTACAGAAACTAATAGTTCCAAGAATAGCTCTAAGTTGTTTTTTAGTTTTAGGTGAACTTAATTTTTGTATATCAACTCTTCTCTTATGTATGATACTTCTCGAACCCTCTGACAACACAAATCCAAAATATTGCACTTAAGGCAAAATCCATTGTAATTTTTTCTTAGAGATCTTATGCCCTCACTTGTATAACTCAATCAAAAGAATATTGCTGTCTCTCAGATACACCTTTGCATTTGGGGATGCTAAAAGAATAGCATCCACAAAATGCACCGATTTACTCTCTTTAAACTTAATCATTTTTAGATCTTGATTTAGAATTTGAGAGAACTGGCTAGGTGAGCCTGTATATGCTTGTGGAAGATGAGTCCAGTTCCACTAGGTTTTCTCCCAAGTGAAAGCAAACATCTTTTCAGAATCCTTGTGGATTGGTATCAAGAAAAAAGCAGAGCATAAATCTAACACGGTGAAATATCTATCCTGACTTAGAATGGAAAAAATTATAGCAGCTGGACTTGGCACAACTGGATGAGTCTTGATGACATAAACATTTACCACTCTTAGATCTTGAATAAATATGTATACATGTTGGCCATTTTCATCTAATTTTGGCACTTTTATAGGCAAAATTGGTGTATTGTACTCAGAAAAGCAAGGTATAATTATCCCTTGTTGGATTAGGGACTCAATTATTGGTCTTATACCTTCTATTGTTTCCTTAGTTTAGGGATATTGAGATACACAAGTAACTGGTCCTTCCTTTGTCCTCATCCTGACTGGAGTAGCTGATTTCAACAGTCCTATATTTGTGGATGATTTTGACCATGAGTCCTTAGGTATATCCTCAGATATTGGATAGATAGTACCTAAGTCATCCTCTATACTGTTGGAATCCAAGAAAAGCAATGGAAAAGCCTTCAAAGATTCTTCTGGGAGATGTAAAGAAATATCACTAGATTTAGTATAGTGGATAGTAGCCCTTAATTTAGATAGCAAATCCCTGTCTAAAAGATTCATTGGACATTCTGGCATATAAAGAAAAGCATGCTCTATGAATAAAGGTCCAAGAGTTATCATTTTTGGTTGTAATTGAACTACTTTTTGAGTTTTGCCTGTAGCACCAACAACATCCATTGTACTAACAGCTCTACAGTTCTCATGAAAATTTTGCAAAACTGATTTAATCACCCTTGTATCAATGAGAAGATCATAAATAAGGTCTCCAATAGTTATAGACACATATGGTTCTGTGCTATTGGGAGGTTGGAAAGTTTCCAACATAGGAGCTAAAACAGTAATATCAGAACAAAGCTCAGCTATTTCCTGTCCATCCAAGTTAACATCGTCTTAAATTACAGAATTTTTCCAGGACTTTATACCTTTGGTTCTTTACACCTCTATTCTGGTATCATTGTTCTTTTTTACAATCAAATTATCATTAGTTAAATAACAATTTCCATTATTTTCCTTAATTACACAATTACTAGAACTTCCAACACCATTTATAACACTATTTTTCTTTTCTCACAATTATTTACACCACTAATCAAATTATTATCAATACCAAATAAACTATTATCAATTTTAATCAAATTATTACAAACACTAGTTAAATCACTACTAACAGTGGGTAAATTACTATTAACAGTAGATAAATTATCATTACCATTACTAACACCAGTTAATTTAGTTAATTTAGTACTAGCACCAATTAAAATATCATTAATTCCCTTTAAATTATCATTTACATTGATTAAATTATCAGTGATCCCATTTAAATCACCAATAACACTGATTAAATTATCACCATTATTAAATGACTATTAACACCAATTAAATCATTATTAACAGCAAGTACACCAATACCATTATTCACAATCACATTATCATTATCCTTAACATATACAATTTCATCAATATTCACTTAATTCCCATTTATTCAATTAATTACTTCTGAATTTCAGGCATACCTTCATAATGAAGCTGTCTCTCCATTCTGGTTACCTTGATTACCATTTCCTTGGACAACTTCATTACAGTACAAACAAATTCAATATGAGGAAAATAGCTAACTGGGAAAGGGAAAAAAAAAACCAAACCTTTGCAGCAAGTTCTTTTAAAAAAGTTTCATTTTTATGGTGCCTAGCATTTTAACCAATAAATAATATGAGTCCATTTCCCCTAGAATTATATTATTTACTAATAGGGTCATGTAATCTATTAATAAAAAATGGGTTCATTGTGTCTGCTTCTTTTATGAAAGACACTCAGTAAGCCCTGATTCTCTTTTTATTAGGGAGGTGTGCTCTATTTCAGATTGGCCTGAAAGTTAGTTCTCTGGACTTCCCCTGGTGGTCCCAACTGGTGGATATTTTGAAAGAGGAGGTAGATTTAGAGGTCTCAACTCTTCTCCATTACTTTATTATGGAGGAGGAGGGCAGGCTTCTCTTCCGGAGGGTGAAGGTTCACCTAGTACCTCCCTGTTTACAAATGACTTAGGGCGAGTATTCTTATTTATAGATAAAGAGAGAACAAGTCTCCACCCTGCCTCTAACAAAAGACAAAAGGATCCAGCCCAGTTAGACATAATGAAGCCTGGGAGTAAATTATTTTAGCTTTAGAAAGCAGTCTGTTTTAGTTTGACCTTGGTAGGCTAAAGGACTTGGGAAATTGAATGATTTCACATAGAAATATTATTAATAAATAATATAATTCAATTTTAATTTTCCTCAGTTTCCAAGACATATGAGAAACTGATTTATATTTAGAAGAATAATAGAGTTTTCTCAATTGATAAATGGTCAAAGTTTGTAAATAGGCAATTCTCAAGGGAAAACATCCAAGCTATCAATAACTATATATAAAAATGCACCAAATTACTAATAAATAGAGGAACACAAAGTTAAAGCAGCTTTAAGGTTCTATTTTACATGCATCAGATTGGCAAAACAGACAAAAAGGGAAAATGACCAATGTTGTAGACGCAGTAGGAAAACAGACATGTTGATATACTGTTGGTGGAGCTATGATTTGGTAGTCATTCTGGAAAGCAATTTGGAAATATCCCCATAAAATCACTAAAGTGTTTTTTTATCTAGCAATGTCACTGTTAGGTGGCCCATATCTTAAATAGATGAAAGAAAGAGGAAAAGATCTTACAAATTGTACAAAAATATTTGTAGCTGTTCTTTTTGTGGTGGTAAAGAACTAGAAATTAAGGGGCTATCTTCCAATTGGAGGAAGACTGAGTAAATTATTAAATATGAATAAATAGAGTACTATTAGCTATAAGAAATAATGAGAGGAGTTTTAGAGAAACCTGGTGAGACTTGCGAAATGATGCAGAATAAAGTGAGCAGGACCAGGAGAACAATTTTTATTGTTCTTTTGTAATTATCTGTAATAACAACATTGTAAAAGCAAACTATTTTGAAAGACTTAAGGACCCTGATCAATTATACGGTCAGATGAATGATGATGAAAAGTTCTACTTGCCTCCTGAATTAGAATATTGGACTAAATATGCAGACCAAGATACACTTTTTTTGGATATAGTCAATATGGAAATTTGTTTTACTTAACCACACATATTTGATATGGTTTTCTTTTTCTTTCCTTTTTTTACTGGGGGAAGGGGAAAAATATTGGATAATTGAAAAAATTTTAATTTAAAAAATATAGAGGAAGGCCTTCAACATATTGGGTAGATTATCTATGAAAAATTCATGGTATTTTTAGAGAGTGAACTAAAAGATGGAATCATGAAAGACATAATTTGTATGAACATGTCTCTCTCCTAGATGAAGTCTTCTATGATGCTGGGATGGGGGCAGGAGCTGGGACATTTGTAGATAAATGTTATTAATAATAAAAAAGGGGGGACAGCTGTGTAGCTCAGTGGATTGAGAACCAGGCCTAGAAATGGGAGGTCCTAGGTTCAAATCTGGCCTCAGACACTTCCCACCTGTGTGACCCTGGACCCTTACATTGCCTAGCCTTTATCACTATTCTGCCTCGGAACCTATACACAGTATTGATTCTAAGGTAGAAGATAAGGGTTTAAAAAAAAAAGAAAAAGAAAAAATAATAAAAAAAAGAAAATAAATTAAACAAAAGAATTTATAGAATCATATTGACAAGAGTTGCATAAGATTAGAAGGCATGGATGGGTTGGTAGCTAGGTGGTATAGCGGATAGACTGATGATCCTACTAGCATTAGGAAGATCAGATCAAATTTGTCCTTAAATATTTCCTATTTGTGAAAGCATGGGCAAGTCTTTTAACCTCTGTCTGCCTCACTTTCTTCAATTATAAGATGGATGTCATAATTGCATCTAATTCCCAAGATTGTTGTGAGGATCAAATATGATAATTTGTGTAAAGTTCTTGGCAGTGCCTGGCATAGTTGGTGCTTAATAATTGATTATTCCCTTCTAACCTCCTTTATGATCTATGCTACTGGTGAGCATACCCTCATTGAATTCACTGGAAGTAATCAAAAGAATGGATTTCACAGTATTATTTTGCTCTTAAACTTCATCTTATTTGCCCATGATCAATTAATTCCATTTTTTAGAATGTGATGGTGATGAATCTCAAGTTCTTGGTTTTCTTTTCCACATAAGCCAGTTGGTTTTGGAGGAAAAAAATTATTTTTGAGCCACATACTGCACCCCAAATCTTGGCCTGCCATTTCACAAATGCATGGTTTTGTTTATAACCTAATCAAGGCAGTTCCATTGGCACCACCAGCACAAAATAACTCAAAGCACATGTCCTTCTGATAATGTGTCAGAGGCATTATCTTATATATAGCAAATAACATTTTCATATTCACTGACTCTAGGACCTATATAACTAGGTTCTTTGCTCGTAAGATTGTTGCTAAATTTCTTTATGTTACTGTAGTGAATATGGTTTTCTTTTACTTTGCCTCTCTTTTAATATGAAACCATTTGGAAGCTGATGGCACAGATTCTCCTGTTTAGTTCATGGCATGAAATAACTTAATGAGTCCTTTCTAGTCTCATTATGGGCACTCCCTGATTTTCTTTCAAACAACTTCTTATGGTGGAAGCCCTTATACATAACTGTTGTTCTGAATACTTGAATCTCAGGAGGCAATTAGGTGGCTAGTTCATGTCCTTATCTCAGCCACTGAGTCCACTCTGTCTTGCTTGTTTTAGAAACCTGATCTGCTGAACTTTAAGTCCAATTGCAAGACCATTTTTCTGGTTTAATTTTTCTCCCCTTCAATTTGCACTAAATTCCTTAAATTCTCTTTCTTCTTTTTTATGGTTTTGTTTGTTTGTTTGTTTAGAACTTGGGTTCAATTTGCTTAGATTGGCTTGCACTAATTAAGTTTTTGTACTTTTGCCCAGAGGCCTTTAGCTAGCTAATAGAGACCTTCTTTACAGGCCAATAAACAGATGAATAAAATCACTGGAGAATAAAACTCTCCACTTCCTTTTCTTCCTTCCTTCTGTCATCCTTTTTACTCTAGTTTCCATCTAAGGGTTTAGAGGTCCTTTAAAAAAAAGTATCAAAACTTCTCTGGGTGACCCAAAGGTTCATTCATAGGAAGTCATTTTGACCCATGAAATGCAAACTAGTCCCATGAAGAATTACCACCCACATACTAGTTAGCAAAATCTGTAAGGAAATCTAAGCCATTTGGAATGGAGGTATGAATGAAAATTGTACTTCAGATCTATCCCCAGTACCAGAGAGAAACCTTTCAATTCAAACAAGAAATTTTAGACACAGGCAGCATTTTCAGATCTCAAAATTCAGTTAGTCTGTGGATCAACTAGCATTAATTTTGGGTCTACAACATTCAAAGCACTGTGCTGAACACTGGGGCTGTGAAGAAAGTCAAAGATAGTCCCTGCTTTTAAGGAGCTCCTAAACTAATTGGGAAAACAATAATCAAACAATATTACAATAAGATATACCCAGAATAAATTGAAGACAATCAACATAGGGAGGGTACTAGAAACAAGGGAGGTTATATCTGATAATTTTAAAGCCTTTATGTTGAGTAGCACTTGGTCAAATTGTGGAGGTCATAGAACTGGGATGAAAAAGGAGAAATGAATTTTTCCGAGAACAAATAGAGAAGCTTCTAAGGAGAATGGGTCCTGGTGGGCTTTCTTGAGGAAAAATTTTTGAAACACGTTATATTCTTTACAAGTGGGTCAGAAACTGTAATGCCTAGCAGTATATTGTGGATTATGCCCTTATGCCAGCCAGATTCACTACTTCTCCTTTGCTCCTAAGGCATTCCTTCCTTTCTTCCTCTGATGCTTACCCTGAACATTCTGTTCCTATTCTCTCCACCCTCTCCCCACCCCTAGATCCTCTTCCCAAGAGAAAGTCCCACTCCCACTGCCTGGGGAGGCCCTAATTTTCTGTAGCCTCTGGCTTGGTCATCATAGTTGAGGTCACTGTTCTCCCTGCCAACTGATTGGTAAGTAGCCAGTCTCTCCATCTGTCTGAGCTTCATGGAAAACACAAGTGCTCACAGGCTCTCCATACTATCTCTTATCCTAAGTTTTCTTTCTCTCCTTGGTATTCTCTCCTGCCTGTCCCCTTCACTACTTTCTCTTTTTCTCAAACTCCATTCCTAGAATCACATCTGTTTTCCAGGTGTTGAGCACCCCCTGTGGAATGGATAGAAAAGGAGAGATCTGCGAAGGACAGAAGTGATCAGGTGTTGGTAGAAAATAGGATGTTTATTCAGATTTGTCTTGAGGGCTGGTCAAAATCTATAAATCAGTCACTGAAATGAGAGTGCTTATCATTAAAGAAAGGAGGCATACTTATTTAATTTTCTGGGTTTTGCCCATTTCTCTTTTCTTTTTCTTACTGTTACCCTCTCAAATTTTTTTTCTGAATGCATAATTTATTAGTCCCAAGTCTGCTATTCCTCTATAAAAAGTGAGAGGATTAAAAAAATAATTTTTGGCTTTGGAATTTTACGAAATCAACCTATGATTCCATTTACCAATTTAGACTTTTCCTTAAGATCTCTCCCTTTAGAAAGAAATGATTGCAAATTCTATTGCAGCTCACTTGTTAGACTCACTATTATTTTGGTTAGCATTGCTGTCTTTTTAAAAAAAATCTTTAATCATCTATCTTAGTATCAATTGTAAGACAAAAGAACTAAGCTACTGTGCCTAAGTGACTTGCCTACGGTTATAGAGTTAGGAAGTTATCTGAGGTCTGATTTGAACCCAGGATCTCTTGATTCCAGACCTGGCACTAATATTGCTATACTTTAGGTTTACTTTCTCCAAAATAAGGGTATACAGATATCGGTCTCCTAGAAATGCAGTGAAGAAAATCCAATGTTATGATTAAGTTCTTTGTAAAAAGAAACTACTATATCCATAGCATACCAAATAAGTGATATTTATCCATACCACCTGTGATACTCTTCTCTCAAACCTGCTGTTGAGTCATTTTTAGATATGTTTGACTCTTTGTGACCCCATTTGGGGTTTTCTTGACAAAGATATTGGAGTGACTTGCCATTACCTTCTCTAACTCATTTTGCAGATGAGGAAACTGAGGCAAACTGGGTTAAGTGACTTGCCCAGCATGCAGCTAATAATTTTCTGAGGCCAGATTTGAATTCAACAAGAGGAGTCTCCCTCATTCCAGGCCTCCTACTCTATCTACTGCACCACTTAGCAATCTTATACATGATATGCACTCAAAAGAGTATCTACAGATGTGTTAACTTTTTTTTCTTGGCACATTAATATAAAGTAACGATATTTGATCAAATAACAAAGGAAGAGGATTTACAATATAGCATTCCCTTCATAAATACAAGGTGTGCACTCCCAAATGACTACTTTGTTTTATGGAACCCCAAATTTACCCTTTTGTAACTTGCTTTCAAGAAACTCTCAAACTGGGCCCTGCCCCAAATGGAATAATAGGTCATCAGGTTACCCATTGGACACCTTGGAATGGAGTGAGGGATGTAGTCAAGCCTTAAGTATCCTTTTGTCTTCTAAGTTTCTTATTGTCTTGAGGCAGCTCCAAAATCTTTTCCCCTAATGCCCAGTGAAGTCAATCAGTTGTCATTCCTTTCCTGTATTCCCTAAAGTATATATAAGACTCCCAAGGTCTCCAGTTTGATGGAAAATTCCCATTCCTGGTATTTTCCTTTCAGAGTCTCCAAGTTTGGACCCTGTGTGGTAGCCACAAGACAGATCTCCTTTGTCCTTATTAAAAATGTGATTTTTTTGTAACTGCTTTGGTGGTTCTATGATTTTTCAGGGTTGACACATAAATAGGCATCATTTATTAGAAGCTTATCTTGATGAGTATATAATACAGAAGGAGGAACAACTCTCCTTGCTAGATGCAACATCTTTGCTGTATATCTAGTGTTCTGCTGGGCTTGCTTGGTCTTCTGCTCACTGGGCTACTAAAAACATAATTTTGCTGGGCTGCCTCTTCCTGACTAGGAGCATAACTGCTGGGCACTCATTTCTCAAAGCCAACTCAACAATCTTAGCTTCAGCTCACTAGAGGAGAATGGCTAAAACCTAACCCTCCTAAGATCAAACTAGCAGTTCTTTAATTATAGCCAAAACATCTTGCCAACAAAGGTCATACAGAATGCTTCCAGGCTATTGCTTTCCACTTGTCTCAGAATGGCTATCAAAGTCTTCTTTTACAGATAACAACCTAGCTTAGGGTTCAAATAAGTTGACATTGCCAAGAACCTCTTTAGCTTAATAGATTCAAATGAATTTAGGTCAAAAAGAAAGGTAAACCAAGGAGAGATGGTCAGTGTTTTCTAGTCTAAATTCCTGGCTTTTATGATGCCTTTTAGTGAGTGGCAAATCCTTAATGCACTCAAATTGAATTTTGGCTGATGGAAACCTCAGCTTCCCTTATCTATCTACCTACCTACCTACCTACCTACCTACCTACCTACCTATCTATCTATCTATCTATCTATCTATCTATCTATCTATCTATCTATCTATCTATCTATCTACCTATCACATACATTTTGTAAAGAACTTTTCATATATCATCTCATTTGACTGACATAGCCTTTACACCCTGTAAAATAGATACTACAGATATATTATCAGCTTCTTCATTATACAGAAATGGAAATTAAAGATCAAAGAAATTATAATTTACTTAGGGTTACCCTGCTAGTAAATGCCAGAAGCAGTACTTGTACATGGGTTTTCTTGATTTTAAGTCCGACGTACTTTTGATTGTAAGTTTGATAAAGAACATGACAGAATGCATGTGATCTCCAGGTTGCTCCTGATGTTGTACCTGCAGGGTTCCACAGACTGAGATGTTTACTTTAAGTTAGAACAAAGACCAGTCCTGACATGGGATCGCTATGTCTTCCCACAGATCCATATTGTGGTGCTTGGCCAGATTTCTAGGATTGCCTGTTTCTCAACTTTTTGCCTAAGCCTGAGTCAGCCATTCATTTCCTAGAGAATCGTGGCAATTCCCAGCAAGAGAACTGGGAAGATTCTAGAAGCCTGACAGCTCAAAATCAGGAAAGAAGCAATAAAAGTAGTGAGGGAAGAAAGGAATGGTGGTGGCAGAAGGGAGGTGTTATAGGAGAGACAAAGAGGGCAGAAAGATGGGGATTTTTTTTTTTTAAACACAGAGAGATATAGATGTTATTTAGTGAATGTGAGCCAATCATTTGAAAGAGTGAGGGAGAAGTAACTAAATAAGAAAGCCCCATGGACAAAAGGAAGGATTGGGCCAAAGGCTCTGAAGGATACACGTATACTCTGGATTCTTACTAGGTTGGGCCCATACAGCAGATTAGGATCATTATGGTCCTAACCTTTGCATTGAGAGTATAAGCTCCCCTCTTCCCTCCCTCCCCTTTTCTCATTCCATACTCATTATGACACTCCATCCTGCTTCTTCTCTCTCTTTCTTTCTCTCCTCCCTTTCTCCTCCCTCTCCACTTCATTCTTTCAGACACAGCCAAACTTGGAATGCTTCCTGGGGAGTGGCCCTGCTCGTCTTATTCCCCAGCCAAAGTGGGGGACTGCCTGAAAAAGGGTAAAGACATATTCAACAGCTAAAGGAGACGGTAGGAAAAGACAGATCACTGAACCTAGTGAGTTGTCCAGCTGTCTGGGGCCCTGAAAAGGGAGAGAGAATGGGGGTGGTGGTGATCACTAAATTTTAAGTTGTGGGATGGCAAATTTTGTTCTATTATCCAAGGGCCAGGAGAGGAAGAGACACCAAGGGAAGCAGAGGAAAGGAGACAAATACAAGAAATCAAGGAGAATCAGATATTAAGGGGTGGAGAAAACTGCAGGATGGGGCAAGTGGCAATAGGTGGGAGCAAGTATGGACTGATGGAGTTACTGAAAGCCCTCTTTATAGAAAAAGAGGAAAGATTGAAAAGAATAAAAGAGGAGTAAACAAAAGAAAGATACAGGAGAAACAAGAATGAAAAATTGGAAGAGATATATAAAATATGAAGAGAAAAGAAAGACTAGGAATTTAAGGACAACATAGGAAATTGTATATGAGAAGAGAGCAGCCAGCAAAAGGGACAAAGACCCCAGAATGTCTTGTTCCAGAATTAGATGATGCTATCTGCTTCATTTCTCTGTTCTCCCCTTTCTCTTTTTTGAATTGTCCTCTACTCCATCACCTCTTTCTCTCTCTCCTCCCACAGACATGATGCCTTTGGGACCCAAGCTTTTGCTGTGCCTCATTGCACTCTTCATCCCCTCTGGTAAGTCATTCTCTCTTTTTTTTTCATATTCTCCGTAAAGTGCCTACTTCCAAAGCTTTTTTTGGTGGGATGGGGAGTGGGGAGAGGAGTATTATCAGGGGCTGGTGCAAAAATCAGTTCCTCTCCTAGCTAGACGAGCAAGAAAGGGATAGATCTAATAGGAAAAGTCAGGAATGTGAATAGGCATGACCCTAGCCTCACAAAAACAAACATCAAAGGCTGTGTATAGTGTTATTAGGACAAATAAATATCCATAAACCAAGGAAAATCACTCCCTCCCATTTATGTACAGTGTAGGAAAGAAAGTTTGAAGATTGACATAAACACATACTCAAGTAAGCAGAGATGCATATGTGTAGACGCAAACCATTTAAGAGCAAGAAGCATACATGTACACAATACAAAACACAAGCCTTTCTGAATGACACACACACTCATGAAGCCCCCCCCACATATATATATATATATATATAGTATGCATGAACATATGTGCATAATATGTACACAGAAGGAAAAACTCATCATAGGAGGTCAGTGCAGAGATGAACAACTGGGTGTGGACCTCAGACTTGTAAAACAAGGGCAAGTTTCCTTACTTTTCTGCCAAATGAGGTTCACTAAGGAAGAATTTCTATGGCTGTAAATTCTTCAGTGGTGAGAGAAGGGAGGGGAAAATGGTGAACATGGGAAAGAAGCTATCTTATCTTTCATTGTAGGACAGGACTATAGTCCTGAAGAGTAAGAACCAGTTGGATGGCAAAGCATGAGTAGCAGAGTAATTTTCTGCATGCAAAGATTTCTACTAATTCCCTAAGTAGTTCTGTATTGTAAGGACACTCACTAATAAAGAAGGTCAAGGTCAGGGTAAGTTTGAGTAGCTTGTTTGGGAAAGAAGGATCAGAAGGTTAGAAGTACAGTAAGTTAGGAAATAATCTTTCTGCTATCACCTGCTATCTTACTAAGAAGGAAGACACTTGATGTTGTTTGCAGTTATCTAAATCCTTTTTTTTTTCTACAGATTGGATTCTATTAGGGGTCAATGGTCAGCGAGGAGGTAAGTGTCTCTTCTTTTTCTGGATTCTATTTGGAAATGATAGAGCGAATTGATAGGAGTTTGACACTGGTGAACAGAAAAATTGGTAGTGAGAAGAGGAAGAGAGGATTCCTCAGATACTGAAATATCTCTTTCAGTTTAGTTGTTTTTCAGATGTGTCCCACTCTTTGTGACCCCATTGGAATTTTCTTTTCTTTCTTTTTTTGGAAAAGATATTCCATTGGTTTCCCATTTCCTTCTTCAGGAACTGAGGCAAACAGAGCTAAGTGACTTGCCCAGGGTTGTATGCTAATATCCCTTAGTTCTTGTCATCTCATTCTGCCTTCTCTTAATCTTTCCCATTTATAAAGACCCTTTTCTCAGGAACATCTCCTAGACTCTTTTCCTCTTGTACTTATTCATTTTTCTTACATTCCCTATGCATGTAAACTCCTTGCAAATAAAGCATTACTTTATGCTTTGTTCCTTTATCTCCAGTGCTGAACACAGTGTCTGGCATGTACAAAGTACTTAATAAATTGATGGATTGATTTCCCAAGGAAAACTGACTGGCCAACTATTTTGGACAGAAACCATTGGGTTATTACATAAATTTAACAGATAGAGAAATTGAGCTACATTGATAGAGTAGAAAGTTTCCTCAGAGGCATCTTCCCCCCCCCCTTCTTTTCCTTTAAAACTCTTATCTTCCATCTTAGAATCAATTAACAACTGCATTTAGTAATATTGGTTCCTAGGCAGAATAGCTGTAAGGGCTAGACAATTGAGGTTAAGTGACTTGCCTCAGGTCACACAGTGAGGAAGTATGAGAAGGCCAGATTTAAACCCTGAATTTTCTGGCTCTAGGTTTGGCTCTCTATCCACTGAGACATCTAGCTGCCCCATCTCCTCCCCTTTTTGAAGAAGTGAGGGACTATAAGTGTGGAACATTGTAGGGAATATCAGCATTTTCAATGTGTTAGTTAATTTTGCTGAATTTTTTTCTTTAAAAAAAACTTTATTATAAGAAATACTGTTCTGAGAGGGAGAAATACATTTGGAAATACTCTGAGATATATTGGGAAATAATAGGTGACATAAAACCAAAATATATCAATAGAATTTCAATTTTTCAAAAATAAAAGTTCTTTTGGGTGTAACAGTAAAGTAAGTGGTAGTGCATCTGAAAATGGCACTGGAAGGTAAATTTCTCTCCTTTACAACTGGTAAAGCAAACACTGGTCAACGCTTCCTCCTTTTCCCCTCTCTGGCCTGCTCCACTCCCTTAGGGTACTCAACACAATCATGAAATAAGATCATTGATGTACTGTTGAACTTAGAACTTGGAAGTCATCTAGTCCAACCCGTAGGGAAATTGAGGGATTGAGTGATCAGGTAACTTGTCCAAATGTCCCAAAGTACTTCAAGCATTCTACAATCTTTCTTGCCCTAATTTTTCTCTGATCTAGCAATTAGGCTAGGGGTCGAGAGAACAATTAGGGCAAGGATCCTTTTGTTGCTGTTAAAGAAGATTTTTGACTCTCAATTTAATGAATACAAACCAGTCTACAGCAAATCAGACTTTAAAAAGGAAACAAAAACAAAAAAAAAGAAAGAAAATAAGAAGTTCTGTTTGTGCTCCTTAAAGGTAGATTCTTCATGGTACTGGTATCAGAATTTTAAAAAATGATGAGAAAAAATATCCAAAAGATTGGATACTAAAAATGAGTTTTTTGGCAGAGAAGGTCTGAAAAATCTGGACATTGTATTTTCATATAGTTATTTGTTTTTCTTGTCTTCTTTGAGAACTGATTTTAAAAAGTAGGTAAACTCATATATTGAAAGATGAGGAGATATTCCCTGAAACCACACACTTGTGTCTATTGGAAAGTTTGAATTATGAGTACCTCTGAGTTCCATATAATCCATGCTTCTCTTTTATGAGTGAACTGTGTCTTTAAGGAATCTGTATATATCTCAGTGGTCTATAACTTTTATTATATCCCTAATAGGTCTAAGATTCATTGGACAATTAGCTATTCACATAGAATGAACTTCAATCTGCTTATTTTTGGCCTCCTTTTGTCCCATATTTGTGTCCCTAGGGTTTTGGTACTATTTTTTTTTTAACTATTATATGCTTTCATTGATGTGGAGAACTTCTGGTATGGAAACACTCTGCTCAGTGCAGATGAACAGTTTATTTAAAATTCAGAGTCTTAAAGAGCTTCCATCTGGTTTTTGTGTAAGGCAAGACTTGGACCACTGACTGGTCAATTCTGTTTATACCACTTTGCCTCTCAACCTGCATATAGTAAGGGTTTACTAAATACATCCTAGTTGGATTGGATTGAATTGGATTAGATTGGATCCCAGTCTATTTCCTTCTGTAGTGTTAGCAATAGTCAGAAAAAAAGTCTTGGCTCCCTCTTTAGTATTTTATTTGTATTTCCCATCTCTTTCCCCACAACTGTCTACATTTTATCTGGCTAGGATCAGTTGAACCAGAAGCAAAGACATAGAGCCAAAAGGCTTGCAAATGGCAGTTAAATGGTGTGAGTTTGCTGACACCTAGTGGGTAACGTATGTTATGGACTCAAGTAAAAATTTACAAAGATGAAACATTAGACAAGTGAGGAGGGTGAGATGTGTATACAAATAACTATAATACAACTTAAAATGTGATTAAGTATACAGAGAAATCAGGGTGGCACAAGAGATTTGAGTGGCAGTTATGGACCACTTCTGGTTGACGGGTTCAGTGTTCCCATGTTGATGGAAAAAATGCATAGAATTTGATCTTAACAAGTTTGTGAAAATTACAAAATTGCTTGTTTTTAAATAGGAAAAATTTGTAGCTAGAGAGAACATTGTTTGCAACTTCAGACAGGCTTTTTGTTTGTCTGCTCTTACTAACAGAAACTATCTTAGGATCTGTCCCATTTTTACTTATATTTCCTTTTTCAATGAAAGCTCCATAGTCTGTGGCAGGAAAGCATTTTTGTGCAATAGAAGTGTTCTTTCTCTGTCATTTACCATCAATACCCCAACAACAGCTGCCAAGAAATAGTAAAAAAAAACTTTTAGCAAAACTTATTTAACTTTAGATCTATAGGCTTTAGAGTTGAAACTCTATAGGGTTAGGTGATTATATAGTGGAACTCCCTTAGTTTAAAAGTGTGTAAACTGAGGCTCAGAAATCACTTGAGTGACTTGCCCAATGTTATATAGCAGTTATTAACAAAGCCTAGATTTGTACACCTAGCTGTATACAATATTTAAGTTTATATTCAACCTAATGTTGAATACTAAAAAAAAAAATCTAAGGATCTCAGCAAAAGGATTTTTCATTTAACAAAATCTGATATCAGATATATAAAGCATTGTTACTGTCAAATATCTACTATGTAAACATCTCACATACAGAATTCTCAAAAGTGGAAGGGTATTAAAATGTCTAGTCTACTCTTTTTCTTTGGAAATGGCTACATTTTATCCTTCTCAAAGAAGCAGAATCTTTCTTGTTTTTTGAGACCTTTAGAGCAAATTACACAATTTTATTAATAGGTCAGTATCTACAGAGTCAAACCATCTCTCCTTTTGTGTTGCTGACCTCCATCTTTTTCAAGGCTTTTAGCAGTTCATACACTCATAGAAATATAGCTCTAGAACCTGAAGAGACTTTAGAACTTATCTAGTCCAGACACTTCATATTACAGATGAGGGAACTGGGCTTAGGGAGGTTAAGTGATTTGTCTAAGATTATATGGGTAGTGTGAGAGATGATATAAAAAAATACAAGTTTCTCAATACAAATCAAGTGTGATTTCCACTTGCCATTAGCCTTGGAGACTTTGATATTTTTATTGACAACCCTTATAACCTGACCACACAACTGGTACTCTATTCTAATCACTGATTTTGGAGCTACATAGCATAATGGGAAAATCTTAGACATCATCATTCTTAACTACATCACTTCCAGGAAATGACTTTAAAATTCTTCTTTTACCACATCTCCTATGCTTATTAAATCTCCCATTCTCTAACCTGAATAAAACCTGCTTTTCCTCTATCTCTTGACTTATCCCTGTTTTACCATTCCATCCCCTATGCCCTGTATTAATTTGCCCATATTTCTAATTTTTAGTCTAACGTCTGCCACTTTAATGTTTTACTAGCTGTTATTTTAGAAGCCCTTTTCTTTTAGATCTCCCATCCTTTGTTAACTCCCAGCATCTTATTTCTGGCCCTACTCTAGGGCTACTGAATATCCTTAAGGAAAGTTAAAATGTTGATCTAATTTCACTTTTTACTACAAGTTTATGTTATATAACTGTATTACAGTCTTCACCACATATTGACAATTCTGCTATATTTGTACTTATCTATTTCCTATTTCATTTCCCACAGTACTTGTTCTCCAAATTTCACTTCAATATATCCAAAACAGAACTTTTCTCCTCAAATTCTCCTCTGTTCCTAACTAGAATGAATAAATGAATAAAAAAAAAAGTTCTTATTTGAGGTGAACTCTATGCCAAACACTGTGCTAAGTGCTGGGAAAACAGTACAAAAGTAAAACAATTCCTACCTTCAGGGAGAATAGTGGTACACAATATATATTAGGGGAGTAGTGGCTTAGGAAGGGTGCTTTGTTTTGGGAATTCAGGGATAATGAGTGATAACAGACACACCCTTTCCAGAGACAGTAGTAGTATGGATTTGACTAAAATTCTTTGAGCAAGAGGTGAAAAGTAGAAGGAGAACTAAATGTAATAGAAAAGCTAAAAATGATCACAGAGAAGGTAAGGACTCATGGCTGCAGGGAGTTCAGAACAGAATGACTTCCCTTCAATCCACCCCTAGGTAGGTTCCTACATTTATTAATTGTACTACTCTTTTTCCAGTAACACAGGATCAAGACCTCAGAGTTATTCTTGACCCTTCATTCTCCCTAACCATTCTACCTTCACAAACTCCACAACAAATTGCATCAATTCCTTCCTCACCACTCACATGGCTACCCCCCTATTCTGTTTCTCAAATCACTTTATTTGGACCATTGCAACACTCTTCATACATAACTGGTTTCCTTGTCTTCTGAACCTCCCCTCTCCCATTCATCATCCACACAACTGCCAATCTGATATTTCTAAAACATAGGTCTCACGAGGCCTTTTCCTCTTTTTGAGAATCTCTAGTATTGCCCTAGCATCTAGGATGAAATAGATTCCTCTCTTTGACATTTAGAACCCTTCACCATATGGGTGTAGCCTATTTTTTCCAGATTATTATAATAACTCTCCTCCACATACTCTACATTCCAGACACATTTAAGAGTCTATCTCTGGCCACTGTTCCTTTACATAGGCTGATCCTTATGCCTGGAATGCAGTCCCTCCTCATCTTTGCCTCAAAGAATCCTTGGTTTCTTTCAGAACTCAATTCAAGTGCCACTTCCCAGAGGAAATTTTAGCTGATCCTCTCAGTTGTTAGTTCTTATTCCCTTAAATGATATCCTATTTACTTTGTACATATTTTGAATTATGTTTTACTTCTTTTCTCAAATAGAATCCAAGTTTCTTAAGGAGAATGACTTTCATTACTACCTCTGCATCCCAGGTTCCTGAATCAAGCAGTTTATTGTTACTCAGTTGTTTCAGACATGTCTGACTCTTTGTAACCTCATTTGGGGTTTTCTTGACAAAGATACCAAAGTGGTTTGCCCATTCCTTCTCCAGCTCATTTTACAACTAAGGAAACTGAGGCAAACAGGGTTAAGTGACTTCTTCCAAGTCACACAGCTAGTAAGAATCTGAGGATGGATTTGAATTCAGGTTTTTCTGACTGGCCCCAGCATTCTCTATCCACTTGCACAACAAGTCTCCACCCTGCCTCTGAAGACAAAAGAATCCAGTCCAGTTAGACATAATGAAGCCTGGAAGTAAATTTTTTTAACTTTAGAAAGCAGTCTGGGTTTTGTACAGGACTCTCTTCTCTTCTCCCTCTACATGGCTTTACTTGGTGATCTAATAAGCTCCCATTGATAGATGCTAACAATTCTCAAATCTACCTGTCTTGGCTAAAATGCTGCTGACTTTCAATCTCATGTCTACACCTATCTGTCAGACATTTCAAACTAGATGTTCAGGAGACATCTTAAACTCAATATGTTCAAACAGAACTCACTATGTTTTCCCCTAAACCTTCCTCTCCTTCCTACTTAAGGAGGAATTACTGTAGAAAGCAATGCCATCTTCCCAGTCACTCAGGCTCACAATCTAGCTGTCATCTTTGACTCTCTCACTCTCTATATCTGATCTGTTGCCAAGACCTTTCAATTTTACCTTTGTAATATCTCTGGATTATGTTCCCTTCTTTCTTCTGACACTGCTACCACTCTGGGGCTAGCTCTTATCACCCCACTCTTGAGTCTGCCATGTTACTTCCCACCTCCTTAACTGGATTAACTCCATTGCATCCCAGTCACGTTCAAGATCAAATACCATATCTTCTCTCATTCAAGGTCCTTTATAATCTAACTCCCTCTTACTGCTCCAGTCTTCTTACACTTTGATCTCCTACTATATACTTTGATCCAGTGACACTGGCTTCCTTAATGTTCCATGAACAAGACACTCCATATCTTGGCTTCAGGCATTTTCTGGGACTTTCACTTCTTCCTGAAATACTCTCCTTCCTCTTTTCTGTCTTCTAGGTTCTCTAGTTTTTTTTAAGTCTCAACTAAAATCCCATCTTCTACAGGAAGACTTTCCCAAACCCTCTTAATTCTAGCTCCTTCTTTCTCTTTAATTATTTCCTATTTATCCTTTATATAGTTTGTATTTTTTTTTTTTTGCTTGTTTTCTCCTCCATTAGATAGTGAGTTCCTTTAGGGCAAGGACTTCTTTTTGTTTTCCCTGTGTTTAAAGATAGCAACCAGCACACATAATGGCTTTGTAAATGTTTATTGACTGACCAGATGCCATTCTTTTCTCTCAATCTATTTTTTTTCTAACTAAAGACTTCCTAATCACCAAATTTCCAGTCCTTATGTTACTTGATTTTTTTTTTTTTGCAACTTTTTGGCTTGATTATCATTGTAGCTTTTTAATTTTGGAGGAACTTCCCTCCTTCTATATTGTATTAAAGTTACTTGATATTCTTCATCTTCCTCATGAACTTTCCCCATAGTAGGCAGTTTGTAGAATGTCTTGTTGAAGTGAAAAAAGTTACAATTGGACTTTTCCTAAGTGTTGTTTTTTTTTTCCTCATGAAAAACATCAAGTATGTTGTAAACATTTCTTAGTGATTCTCACCATTCCATAAGGGAAATTAGATGAGTTCTCATGATCTCCTGTCTTCTGAAGTCTCAAGAGAGGAAATGGTAATAACAACATGTAGAGTTCAAAGTTTAGGTCATCAGGGGAAATGACTCAGGGTGGGATTGAGGGCAGAGGTGGGGATGGAGAATATTGGAACCACTTGGAGGAATTAAAAAAATCATTCTTTTTCTTATTTTTTTTTCAGATGATACAACTCCAGAGACATTTACAGATGATCCTAGTAAGTTTCTTTCTCCTGAGGTTGTACTAGGAGTAGAATTTTAGCTGAATTATGCCTAAGGAAAGTTGAAAGTAGAGGATATTAGAAATTTGGGGACACGTTCTGATCATCTTTCCATTCTATACCGACTCTCAGTCCTCTCAAATATTCACTCCCAGGGTTTGCTTTTTACTTTATAATTGCCCTAGATTCTATTTCTTTTCCCTTAGATCTTTGGGCTTCCCTTTAGGCTTTTAAAAATTTCTTTTGCCCATCTTCTTTCTCAGAATTTCCCCTCTCCCGTCATCCCTGTATTTTAATCTGACTTGGAATATTTCAGATCTGGTGGTGAATGATCCCCCAACAGATGACACAGGTGAGTTCTAATCTAGTACTTAAGTGGTGATATAGAATCTAAGAGTTTTATCTCTATCTTGAGAATAATCTTATACTCCCATTACTTAGTACCTGTGTGACCATAGGCCTCTTGGGACTCATGTTCCTCCTCTAGAAAATTAAAGGGTTCAGATTATATAACTCTAAGATCCTTTTTTAGGTCTAAATCCACTTTCCTATGATTTTTCTGTATGAGATAAGGGAGGGTAATGAAGTATCACAAATTCAAAATGAGAGATAAGGAAAGGCTTTACCATGAGGAAGAGTAAACTCAAAGGAAGCTTACTAGCCAAATTGAAAAATATATTGCCTGAAACATTTCTGTTAGTAAGTGGGACTCTCTATTTAGTGAGTTTAATTTCTACCTATTATACCTGACCTTTACACTTAGTCTGATTTTCTCAGAGAATTTCCTTAATTCTAGCATCCCTCTTTTCACCCTGCCAGTCCTACAGATCATTTCCCCCTTCTCCTCTCCTCAAACACACTTATTCTTGTTTTTTCTTTGCAGTTCTTGTTGATGTTGGGCCTTCCATGGATGATCAGGGTAAGTTTGGCTTTGGAAACCAAGGGAATTCCCCAGAAGCGTGAAGGGACAGGGATCAAAATAGATGTGTTTATTGCTTAAGTAGCTACCTTCTCTAACTATACATACTCTGGATTCAATTTGCCTGGGAGGGTATTCCCCCTTGACCAAGATCTCATTCTAGCTTGGTTGATAAAAAAGGTTAATATAGAAAGTTGGCACCCAAATGAATAATTAGAAATCTCTGTAGTGTTTTTCCTCATTGGGCTAAGTTTAACTTACTCTCAGAACTAGCATTCTCTCAAGCATACTTGCCTGGTAACTCTTCAGTGGTGTCCCTTTTAGCTATCTCCTATTGGTACTCTGACCTCTAATCAGTTGTGGAACTTTTTTTTTTACCTTTTCAGAGGCCCAAAACTCATACTTTGCCTATCTCTATTCCAAATCAAAAGGTGGCAGGAAAATGGTCTTATCTTCTCTTAATTTATATACCACAATACCTATCTTTATAAGTCCAATAGAAAAGAATCATATTCTTGGGAAGATTCAGAGTTCCACCAGGATTCCATCTTTTTCTTGTCCTTCACACTCAGATTCCTAGATGAGAAACTTCTTGGGCACTAGAACCTTTGCTTTACTATGTTCAAGTTTCTAGTTAACTGATTAAAGATACTAGCAATATATGATATTTCCCAGGCGTTGAGACAGGAAGAGAAAGGATCAATTCTGATTTTTCCATTCCATGTCTGTGGTATTCATTCTGTCCCATGGCACATTAGTTGTTTTTAAATCAGTTTTTTCATAGGTTCTCTTTAAAGAGAACTAAAAAGTGAATGACATTAAATCCCCCACCTCCACCCTCACTCCCACCCATACAGCAGTGGCAGAGTCGATGACATCAGAAACTAGGACTAACTTGCAATAACTTTGTCTTTTAGCCAACTCCAGTGACAAAAATGCCAGCACAGGTATGATTGTATCCTGCATGCCTCTCCCCCAAACTCTTCTTCCTTTCCTTTGCTTTTCTTGTTTTTTGTCTCCTTACTCTTGGATATAAGTTCTAGATCATTGTTTTTAGTTCTTTCCTTAATCCATTTCCTCTAGGGCACATGAAAATAAAATCAAGACCTCTGGAGTTTATACACAAATGCAATGAGTATGGAATAATGAGCATGATGAGCTAGACCTCATAGCTATCAAGGAGGCACCTCTGACTTTAGAAGTATTACTGATTACATAAATTATTATTTTTATTAAGTATTACATAATTACTAGATTATAAAATTATAGATATTTTTATAGATATAGACATTATTATAGTTAATAGATTATAAGAAATCTATGATGGGAATATGGCTCTGGAAGGAGAATAAAGGAAAAGGGTGGGGACAGAATAGCATTGTATATTAAGAGAACAGATTTATAAAAGGAAATCCTTGGGTGGGAGAGAGCAATATGGGGGTGAACATTTAGGTGAAGATCTATAGAAGTAGTGATATTGTCCTCGGAATATACTACTGACAACATGGATAGAAAGAGCAAATAGATGAGGAATTCAGGAAAGAGGACAGAAGCCTTGACTTGGCAGCCTGATAGAGTAGAAATTGGGGACTTCAGTTATTCAGACATCATTCTCCAAAAGGCAGAGCAAGTAACTATTTTTTTTGACTTATTTTAACAATTTCATCCTTCATAAGGTAAAGAAATTAATGAGGGAAGCTTCTCTTTAAGATTTGATTCTCATCAAAAAGGGAAAGGAAATGACTGCTGGGATGGAATGATTGAATTTAGATGAACTTGGAGAATGGGAGGAAAGAAGGAAGTCATAGAAACTGAAGTGGAAGAGACTTCTGGGACCTTCCACTCTAATTTACGACACATGAAAATCTCCTTGGAAGTGGCCCCAACAAATTATCAACCAGTTTTTAAGAGCTCTACTGAGTAGAACCCACTTATCCTTCAAGAATTTTGTTCTGCTTTTGGAGATGTCTGATTACTGGGAAATTTTTCTTTATATCAGTTTTGAATTTACCCCTTGGAACTTCCACCCATTACTACTGGTTCTGTCCTCTGCAGCCAAATAGGACAAAAAAATCCTTTTCCCATACAATAGTATTTGAAATACTTTATAAAAACAATAGACATTTATATAGCTCATTAAGGTTTGCCAAGCTCTTTACATATATTAAAGTACATATACATATAGTAAAGTTGTTATGATAATTAAATATTATAAATATCACATTACATTATATATAATATTTTTATTATTTTATATTTATATTATATATTATATATTTACATTATATATTTATGTTATATATAATATTTAATTGTTATAACAACTTTACTAGGTGAGTGTTATAGGTATTATAATACTTAACACAATGCCTGTCACATAGTAGGTGTTTTATACATGTTTATTGATTGAATATTTTCTACATTTTTGAGATGAGGAAATGGGTTCAGAAAGATTAAATGGTAGATGACAGAGGCAGGACTCAAACCCATTTCTTCCTGAATCCAAATTCAGTGTTCTTTCCAATATTTCATGATACCTCTATCTTATCCTCTCCTAAATCTTCTCTTCTTCAGGCTGAACATTCCTAGTTGTTTCAAATGGTTCTCATTTGACATTTGATACCCTTTGCTATCCTAGTCATCTTCCTTCAGTTGATTTTTAGCTTTTCAGTGCATATTCTAAAATGTGTTGCTCAGAGTTGACCACAAAATTGACCTGGAAACTATTCAGATTGTGTATTTGCTTTTATGGCTGCCATATCACACTGGTAATTTACAATTAATTTCTAGTTCACTAATACCCTTATATCTCCTTTGGTTGACAATTATCTGTTCATGCTACTCACATCTTATATTTGTGAACCCAAATATAAGACTTTACATTCATTCCATTAAACTTAATTCTATTTGATTCTCCTTAAATGCATAGCGTGACGGAAGGAGGTGGAGGGAGGAAGGGAGGGAAAGAACATGAGTCATGTAACGATAAAAAAATATTCTAAATTAATTAATTAAATAAATAAACTTAAAAAAAAATTAAACGTATAGCCTGCCAAAATCCTTTTGGATCTAAAATCTGTTACATGATGTGTTAACTATCACTCTGAGTCACCTACAGATTTGATAGGCATGGAATATATGATTTTGTCCTTGGCATTGATAATAATGTTTGAAAAGCACAGGGACAAATAAATTCCAAAAGTAATCACTTGGAGACCTCCTTCCGCATTGAAATTGAATCCTTAAAATGGTTTGGCCATTCAACCAATTTTAATTCTATGTAATTATGCCATCCCACATCATTCAATATTGTTTATGAGGATTGCATGGGAGAATGAAGTATCATGTTAAAATATAGGCAAACAACATCTTCTATACATGCTCCATCTTAGAATCTGTAGTTAAAAAAAGGGAGAGAAAATCTATGCAATTTTGAAATGAACCTTAGATTTTGGATATTTCTAAGGTTTCAAAGAATGAAAGTATGCCATGGATTATAATCTCATAATTAAAGTTAGTTTAGAGTGCATAAGAAGCTCTTATGGACACAATTCTTAAGCCAGAAAGAGAAATAATTTTGATGGGGAGGAAAAGTAGGAATTATCTAAAGGATTAATATGAATTCAAAGGAAATACACAAACCAACTTAGATTTAAAAAAATTTATAGTATATGGAAACAAGTGAAAGTAATAGAAGATTAATTAAAAACAGTCTTTATGATTACTCTATTACAAAAATGAATGATATGGAAATAGGTTTTGAGTGATGATACATGTATAATTTAGTGGAACTGCTTGTCAGCTTTGGGGAGGGGGGAGGAGAGAGGGGAGAGAAAGAACATGAATCATGTAACAATGGGAAAATGTTTTTAAAAAATAAAATAAAAATTATATTAAAAATTTCTTTAAGAATATTGTTAGGATTTTTAAAGCTCTCAAAGACCTAAAGGTTTTGGAAAACGTTAAGATAGAAACAGTTTTTTTTAAAATCAGAGAAAAGGTGATTAAAGAAGGAATAAGATTTCTATTTTGTATGGATGAAATGTGATAGAAGGGAGAAGATGCTTGATTATTATTTTGCTTTTGTTTTCTCTGACAAGGGGAACATTTTTTGGACTGGAAAGGACAGAAAAAAATTGCTTACAGAAAGTATATGACAAAAATAATTGGTGAGAGATTTGGAGACAATTAGTTTTTTCAATTTGAGTGCAGTCAGAGATACAATCTGTTTAAGAGTATTTTTGAATAATTGATAAGTATTATTGCTAAACTGTCAGCAGTTTTTGAAAATATTGAAGAAGAAGACAGAGGCATTCCCCTAGATTTGAAAATGGCAGATGTTATCCAAACTTCAAAAAAGGGAAGAGAATGGAACCTGGAAATTAAAGGTCTGGAATCTTGACTTCAAGTCTGGGAAAAATTCTAGAATTAATAATTAAAGGGATAGTTAAAAGACATCTAAATAGGAAATAGTAATCACAAAAATTAGCATGGTTTCAAGAGTAGGTTATGTCATGTTAATTACATTTCCTTTTTTTGACAGTATGCTTCACTGATATAGGCAACATAACATGAAAGAAAGAGGGAAAGACTTGGAGTCAGGAAAATTTGCATTAAAATTCCACCTCTACACTGAATATCAAATCTTCACCACTTCTATGTGTCTATGTTAACTTCCTGGGATTATTAAAGGCAGATGAGATACCCATGCCAGAAGTTTCCCACACCAACCAATTGATATATCTTTTCAGTATTTATAAGTTAGCTGGAGATTAGGATAGTTCTATAGATATAGTTTACATAGCCTCGAAAAGAATTTGTTAGTCATTCATTCTATTCTCACTGGCAAGACGGAGAGATGTAGGGTAGATAATAGTCTACAGACAGATGGATTTGGATTGGTTGAATGGTCAGACCCAAAGAGTAGCTATTTATCATTCAATCTCAATGGTAAAGGAGGTGTGTCATGATCAGGCTGCACTTGGAAGATGATTTGGATGGTGAAGGGTCTCAAGATTATGATATATGAGAATAATTTGAAGAAACTGGTAATGATTGGCCTAGAGAAGAGAAGAAAATATGTTGCATGAGAGCTGTTGGCAAGTATTTGAAAGGCTCTCATTAAGAAAAAAAAATTATTCTTCCTTTGTTTAACACCACAGGGCAGAACTAGTGATAATGGGTAGAAATGACAAAGAAACAAATTTAACTTGATGATATGAGAAACATTTTTTTGGCAATTAGAGCTATTGAAAGGTGGAATGGGCTGGATGGAGAAGCAGTAGTCTTCTCACTGCAGGTCTTTAAGAAAAAGCTGGATAACCACTTTTTTATTGAGTATGATATAGAAGAGATGTGTGTTTAGACAGAGATTGGACAAGATCTAAGTACTTTGAGGTCCCTTCCAAGACTGAGATCCTATAATTTTTAAATTTTTGATGTTTCTGACTTTTATTTTATTTTCCTCTTCCCTTCATTCATATTTAGATTATTTTAAGGGAAAAACAGGGCCAACAGCTGAATGTTCTTGAAATTCCCTTTTCCTATTTTCTTATAGTGGAGATTCCCAACCTCTTTTGGCTCCTTTTCTTTCTTTCTTTCTTTCTTTCTTTCTTTCTTTCTTTCTTT
>NC_058134.1:194386193-194487858 GCF_016433145.1 Gracilinanus agilis
CTTTCTTTCTTTCTTTCTTTCTTCCTTTCTTCCTTTCTTCCTTTCTTCCTTTCTTCTTTTCTTCCTTTCTTTTTAATTTTTTTGTAAACCCTTACCTTCCATCTTGGAGTCAATACTGTGTATTGGCTCCAAGGCAGAAGAGTGGTAAGGGCTAGGCAATGGGGGTCAAGTGACTTACCCAGGGTCATATAGCTGGGACATGTCTGAGGCCAGATTTGAACTTAGGACATCTTGTCTTTAGGCCTGGCTCTCAATCCACTAAGCTACCCAGCTGCCTCCCCCACCTTATTCCTTTTCTTTCAGAAAACCTTTTCTTCATACTCATTCTTCAAGATAAAAGGAAATATATTCTAGAATCCATCATTTATAAGCACATAAAATTTTAAAAAATAAATACAATTTTATTTGGTACATAATTTTTTTAATATCATAAAATTGTTAATATTTATCAGAACACAATCAAATAAAGATTTCATTTACCTTCTGGAAAGCTCATATCCCTGGGTGACAATCTTTTGCCCTAGAGCATTGACTTTGCTTAGTGGTGAGTAATTGGTCGGTTTGAGAGTTGAATATCAAATAACAATTAGGACTAGGTATTTCCATTGACATCTGTGCTCCTGATCCACCAGCAAAAAAACAAAAACAAAAACAAAACAAAATCCTAACAAACCAACCCAAACCCAATCCCAAACTCCTCTTACTTTTCAATCCTCCACTAATTTTCTGTGAGTTTTGGATATTTTCCACTGGACAATTCAGTTTCCCAACTGAGAAGCTCTTGAGCCTTTAAGGTTGGAGGATATTTGAGGGTGTCATCACATTCCTGCTTCTTAAGTTTTAGCTTAATGAGTTTTTTCTTTTCTCTGTGCTCAGTAGAAATGGAGAATGTTTTCCTTCCTGCCTAATAGTGGAATGAATGCATATGGAGTAGAGCCCTCTCTCAATGTTAATTTGCTCTTTCACAATTTAGAAGAAAAGGCAGGGACTACTACAATATGGGATTCTGAGACATCCATAGGGAAAAGAAATCTCCAATATGTTGCAATTGCTCTAATTTGAGATAGGAAACCTGACTTCGCCCCTTTATCCCCAAAGAAAATATAGCACAGAAAGCATAGTCTGATTTTTTTGCTCTGTCCAAACTCTTTACTTAATCCCTTGGCTACACCTCTTTTCTGAAGCCTCCCTTTTGTGTTGGGGTCTCCTTCTGCAGAATGCCGGGAGGAGCAGTTTCCCTGTACACGTTTGTACTCAGTCCATCGGCCAGTGAAACAGTGTATCCATCAGCTATGCATCGTCAAGTAAGGGGGTTCAGAATTAGATTTCTGGAATGGTATAAACAGCTTTGGGGCTCTGGGAATCTGAAAGATTTTTTTTAAACCTTAAGGAAACAGAATCTTTGAAGCTCAGTCTTTCAGGTTAACTAGTTTTGAAGATGATAAGACTGAGTCACTTACCTGGAGGAAGTAGACACCAAGAGGCACTCTGGTTATGGAGGTGATCTCTGGTAGTGAAAATGGTTTATCTAGAAGGGATAAGATTAAAGACAAAGATGAAATACTGGGTAAAGGAGGGCATCTGGAGAAGCTCCTGAGCAATTTGCAAGTTAGACTCTTGATGAAGGACTTTGCTTAGTGAATGGGGACTTCATTGCGCCCCCAAGAGAAGCAGAATAGTTCTGGGAAATCCAAGGCTTGTATGTTATATGTGGAGAATGGGGTTGGGTAGGAGTGGGAGTTAAACCTTGGAAGGAACTACACCCTCCAAGTTAAATCTGGTCCTGTTCTCTCTTCTTACTCAGTGTCTTTGTCTCTTTCCTTTATTGCTTTTGTTTTTTTCTGGATGTTGACAGTGTCCGCCGGATGTATATCATCAATAATGAAATCTGCACCAGGCTCATCTGTAAAGAACATGAGGTTATGAAAGGTAATATAAGGACCAAGGGTTGGAGGAGAGGGATAAAGATGTTTTCCGCCCTTACCGAAGGAAGCATGGCTTTGTCAAAACCCAGTAAGATAGATTTCCTCTGTAGAATACTGTCAAAGGTAATAATATTAACTCACATTTCTGTTATCCTTCTTTCAGAAACTCATATGACAAAAAGAATCCAAGTATACTTTGGAGAATTTTGATCACTCATGACTCAGTGTTCATTCAGGGAGCTTGGGACTTGGAACTTATCCTAAATATGTATATAAGTCCTCAGAGACCTATTTCCTGAGCACGAGGACTCCTTTAACAGAGGCATTTGTCCAACTTGTCCTTTCTTGTCCGGAGGCCCCCTGTTCCTTAGACGAGAAACAAGAGTTTCAGTTTATATTCTTTCTTTTCCTTTTTCCTGCCAGTGATCTTGCCTCTGAAGAGTGGGCACTAAGGTCCTACTTTCTTAGGCCAAGCTGGCAAATCTTAAAGTTTTGATATAATCCTTTCTGGTGAAAGATGATGGCAAAAACATCCCCTGGGTCTGGATTCAGTCTCCCAGAGGGCTCCTCCTCTTTTCTATGCCTTCAGTCTCTTTACAGTTAGGTACCAGATTCATGACCATGTCTATTCCTTGGGGTATACATTTTATTTTTTCCATTTTCTTAAATGAGAAGAGAATGAAAAGGAGCAAATACTTGGGACTTGCAAAATTCATGCAGTGCTTCCTTTTATTTCAGAACTGTAATATCTATTTGAGGAACTCTTTACATCCATGCAGATAGACAACTTAGCTGCAACTTGGAGACTTAGAAAGCTGTCTGTGGCACTAAGAAGTTAAATGACTTGTTTAGGGTCACATAGTCAGTTTGTGCCAGTTTTCTTGATTCCCTAAAACAGCTCTCTATCCACTATCCATACTGCTTCTCCTACAGGGTTTTAAGGTTTTCAGAATGCTCAGAATGATCCAGTGAGGTACATAATTTAAATATGGCTATCTCCAATTTTTTGTTGTTCAGTCATGTCTGACTGTTTTGTTGTCTAGTTGGGGAATGGGGGGTGGAGAAAAGATTTTAGCATAATCTGGATTTATCTATCAGGATCACTGAATGGAAAAGAGGAGATCCTGGTTTGGACCATGATTTCTTGACTGAAAACTTCCACACAAAGATTCCAGTACTAGGGACCTGAACCTTAGTCCCTGATTGAGACAGTATGTTCTATGGACATAATACTAATTCATTCATCAAATATTTATTAAGTATTATGTGCAAGATGCTATAGTAGACACCATGTTTGCCTGTGATTCACTAATCTTTCAAGAGGATTAACTGAAGTTCCAGGTTAAGAGGACAGATCTGTCATTGTGCTCAGGAGACATCACTGAAAAGCAATTAGGTCAAAGACCTAAAATGAAAGTCATTATTTTTAAAAATAGGGAAACTAGGGGGCAGCTGGGTAGCTCAGTGGAGTGAGAGTCAGGCCTAGAGACAGGAGGTCCTAGGTTCAAACCTGGCCTCAGCCACTTCCCAGCTGTGTGACCCTGGGCAAGTCACTTGACCCCCATTGCCCACCCTTACCAATCTTCCACCTATGAGACAATACACCGAAGTACAAGGGTTTAAAAAAAATAGGGAAACTGAGGCACAGGCAGAAGATGCAACCCACAGTCAACTGCACAGTGAATTAGATACAGAGCTGAGAAGAGAACCTAAGGGAGTCTTGGGCTTCCACATTAGCATTCTCTGTTTCACTTGTTCTGTAGAATGTTCTATGGAATGTGGTGAAGGATAGAGAGGTTTTAGAAAGACTGGAGGATTTCAAAGGGTATGATTTCCACTATGAGCATGTCCCTTGGAAATTATTAAAGGCTACAAAATCAGGCTTCATTTATTGCTTTGTTTATGGTCTAGACTTAAGAAAGTGATGGAGAAAATGTTAATAATATAGATTTAAATGTTGGGTATTTCTGAAAAGCTGATTCTTAAACATTTCCTAGCACACCCTTGCCTAAGACCATTCACTCTGTGAACTAAAATACCTCTCCTCTCCTCTGGTCTAGCTCTGCATGGTGGTTGTGGGCAGGGTGAGCACCACAGACATGGCTTCTTCTGACTCAATGGCTTCTTAGTCTCTGCACCACAGACATAGCGAATTTTTCAGAAGGAAACTTGCTGTATGCTCCCTTTAGGGCTATGTAAACCACTTGCAAGAGTCTGAAGATGGGGCTTGGAAATTCTTGGGTCCCATTTCCCAGTGTTTCTGGGGACTCTTAAGCTAGTATCTACCTTGAGTCTTTCGCACAGCCAGCACTTTAATCAATAATTGTTGGTTGCTTGACTGTCCTTCAGTTTCCAGAATAAAAAGGCCCATTTATTAGGATCATGATTGGGAGCCAGGTTGTAAAAGTTGAATTTTTTGTTGTTGTTGTTGTTTTCTTTTGGCCACAAGCCTTTCTCTTTTCCTCATATTTATCAACCTCTCATTCTTTGCTTTTCCAGATGAACTTTGCCGTCAGATAGCAGGCCTTCCTCCAAGACGTCTCCAACGTTCCAACTATTTCCGTCTCCCCCTATGTGAGGATGTGGATATGCAGAGGCCCAATGGCCTGTGAAGAATAGAAAATGGTGGGGGGAGAGGGGAGGAGAAAGAGCCATTTATTTCCTAGGTCAGCTCACCCAGAGATAGCAAGACATCTTGGCCTGGTTTCTCTCCTCTTTCCCATGGCCTCCATCCCAGATTGCCAGAGTTGCATTCTTTCTTCAGCATTTCAAGTGGTGTTTCCAATCTGTATCATCACTGTATATTAGGGATACCTAATGACTATATAGCTGACCTGGGTTCCAGGAAGATGGGGTGTCAAATAGATGACAGATATAGGGAGGGACTATTCTTGGCTAAAGAATTTTGTATAACATATTGTTTTCAAAGAACCCTATAAGCTTTGTTTCCTTTATTAGCCTTCCTTCATCTATAAACCTCCTCTTACTCTTTTGAGTCCTCTTTTTGTCTATAGTACTAGCCAAAGTCTTAGCATTTGCCTATTAAACCCTCTTTGTAGGGAGAATGATGGTGCTTTCTAACATCTGGGGTTCTCAGAGAACTATAGTTGCTCTGAGAATAAAGGACAAAAATTTAAGGACTTTTCTTAAGTTTGGGTATAGGTCTGAGGATCAACCAAATAAGGGATTAAGATCTAGAATTAGATCTTAGAAAATTCTAGAAAAAGCCAGGTATCATTTATTGTCTCATTCATTGACTCATTCATTCATTCATTCATGCATTCATTCAAGCATTTAGTGATTATTTTATTGACTTTTCACATAACATGGAATCTCATTAATTCAAAGAACTTTAATTAGAATAGCTGAGCCATTTCTAATGATCAGGAAGCAAGCTCTTTGCCTTTCTTGACCCATTTTCATGACTTGTGCTAAGTCTGTGAGGAGGTACAGAAGGAGTGTGGATTTCCAGCTTGTGGGGAAGATTTGGGATATTCAGCCTATCCAATCCTGCCATTAGCCTGGAGAAAAACAAAACATTAATATTAGAATAGAAAAAAGTAGAAGTTAATACAATTCAGAAAAATAGAACTGAAGTGAGATAATAGTGAGGTTCATTCTAGTAAAGAAGGTAGAGATTGATGTGTTATGATGGAAAAATAGTTTCCTAAACAAAATCTTGGAAGAATATTTTGGTGACTTTATACAAACCAATGTTTCCCAATTATGACAGTGATAAATTCCACATAGAAAATACCAGGTACATGCCCTGAGAAGAATGCAATTTTTATTGTGTTAAGATAGTTCATTATAAAAAGTGAGGAAATGGGTCATTGTATCATGCAAGGAGTAAGATATGGGCAAAGTTGGACATAATCTACAAATTAAATTCATAACACCAGGCCAGAGGTGTGAGTTTTGATTAGCAGCAGGCTTTTCTACTTCCTTTTTCTTCTCCAGTTCTCAAGATTCATAAAACTCCAATTATTCCATAGATGAGCATTTGAATTTGGACTTTGGAAAGGGATGTTAGAGCTGAATTTTGCTGGATAGATATTAGATTTCTTGGGACAGTCACTGTGGTATAGGGAAATGACCTGAACTAAATATCAGAAGACCTGTTTTCTAGTTTTGTCTCTCCAAATACCTAGTTGTGATCATAGACACATCACTAATTCATTTTTGTCCTTTGCAAAATGAGGGAGTTAGAAGTTCCTCTGATTCGTCAATTCTATGGATTGAAATTTTAGTAATAATCTCTCTTAAGGCCTAGACATCAGGACCTGTTCTGGCTCACCCCCTTCTCTCTAAGTAGCTATCTTCTCTTATTTGGGAACTGTTTCACTCTATATTAGGACAAATAGTCCACTATATAAAGAGCAGACTCCTGCCCCATAAGGGCCAAGTTATTTGTTAAAGGAATTTTTTGGCTAAAGAGATGGTTTCATTGATTTCTAAGGAAGAGAGCTATCATCCAGTAAGTTGTTGGAGACCACCATTTAAAGACTGAGACACTTTCATGTTGTGACATGTGTCCATTTAAGGGTTAAATGCTTCAATGCTGAGAAATCTTATTCCCTTAAAAAAAGCAGAATGGGAATCAGCATGGCCAGCAAGGACAATTTAATGGGATTTTGCACACCTATTTTAGCTGGTGAGATTCTAGAAAGAGCCTGAAGTTCTATTTTTCCTTTGCTCAGTTCCATGCAGCATGTAGGGTTGAATGTAGGCATATATATATATATAGACATACATATAAACTGTATTCTTTAAACACTATACAGGAACTTTATGGGTACAAAGTTTCTGAGAGGCATTTAAGAATCCTTTCTAGTACTTGAACCTCTTATTGTATGGAGGACGAGAGGTGGCATTTCCCTCGGAAAAGTGCCTCAATCCTGGCATTATGTATAATGGATAAGAAAATTATTAAAAGAAAACATTTTTCTTTGTACTGGAAAGTAATTTATTGTCTGGTTATTTCCTGCTCTCTTTCCCCTTTATGTTGATATATAAGACCTTGCTGTGCGCTGATTCTATAACTCAGTTGTATGTGATTCAATTCATAAATTTTAAGTGGTTTTCCTTAGCCTGGCCTACATGATTCCCTACCAAATACATATTTCCAAGTCTAAACCTCTGTCATTACTCCACCAATTACCTCCTGTCTCTTTCTACTCTTGTAGGTTTGATCCTTTCTGGACCACATCAGACCCTCTATGTACAAATAAGCTATGTATACAGGATAAATAAGAAATAAACAACAGACGTAAGGTACTAGAATTAAGGATTGGGAAAGGGTTCTTGTAGAAAGTAGGATTTTAGCTAATATTTGAAGGAATCAGGGAAGCTAGGAGGTAGAGGAGGGAGAATATTCCAGGCATGGGGGAACATCACAGAAAAATTCCTGAAGCCAAGAGATGGAGGTCTTGTTTGAGGAACAGCAGGAGATCAGTGTCATTGGATCCAAGTCAAAGTTGGGGAAAGGGAATGGGACTGTAAGGTGTAAGAAGCATAGAAAGTAGAGGTGTGTGTGTGTGTGTGTGTGTGTGTGTGTGTGTGTGTGTGTGTGTGTGTTGAACTTAGGTTATAAAGGATTTTATATACTAAACAGAAAATTTTATATTTGTTCTTGAGGTAATAGGGAGTTGTTTGAATTTTTTGAGTAGGGAGTGTGACATAATTGGACCTGCATTTTAGGAAAACCAGTGGTGAATGAATAGAGAACTGAGTGGAGTTTAGAGAATAGTGAGAAATACAGTTTGATTGGAAAAGAGACTTCATGAAGTTTGGCAAGATGCTGGTGACTAAAGGAAAGAAAAGAAACTAGAAAGATGCTTTGGGTACTAAGGAATCAAACAGGGAGGAATTGAAGGGGTTGTCCTGAAGCAGTAAAGACCCAGTTAAGATTAGATAAAATAAACTTAACTCTTCTTTTTAGTACTATCTCCATTTCTCATTTCCTCTGTCTCTGCAACACTTCCTTCTCCTTCCTGATTTCCTTGGGAGTAAATAAATCTCAATAGATGTATTCATCCTTATAAAGCTCCCCACTTCCTTGCTTTGTTCTCTAGATTTAATCCTTGACAGAATTTTGAAATGGATTAAATATTGCTTCTTCCCTCCTACCTCATTTCTCTTTTATAAATTCTTAGCATCAGTTACTGGGACTCCATTTCCCCTTAGAGCTCTACCTACTTTAAGACTAAAGATTTTCCTCTTATCACTCAGAGAAAGGATCTGATATTCTCAATGGCATTAATGTGTTAGAAGTGTGAATTGGTGAAACCATAGTTCACTAGGGATGTTTATATTTTAACAAAAGACAATTTAGAGACCAAATGGATGAATTTTTAATAGTGGGATATTAGAGACCAGCATAATGGGGAGAGATTTTTTTTTTAAAGAGGAGAGATGAAAGCAATGTTGCTTTCTGAGAATCCTTGATCATTCCCCAAAGTCACCTATTCTGCCTATATAAGTTCAGCTGTCTCCTTCTCCTATTCTAAACCTAGACCCTTCCATTCTGCATTGCAATTCAAACCTGAAGTCTCCCGTCTTGGTTGAAGGCAGCTGAGTTCTGGATGGAATGCCTTTGAGAATTCCTGTTGCCATATCTTGTAAAACCCCTACTGTCCAGTACAGAGCTCTGAGTGTAGTCCTTCTGATCTGAATCAGATAAACAAGCTCCAGCTGCCTTCACCACTGAGCTTGCCTTTTGATGCCCTCAAGCAGTGGAGTATGCTGGCCACAAGTTCCTCCTCCTCCCCACTCTCTTGCTCCTAGGGTCTGAGGGCTAAAATTAGTTTTCTAATGATATTCTGTGTACCTAGACAGACCAGACAAGCTGCTCCTACCTATGTGACCCCTCTTTCTCCAAGGAACAGCTGTGGCCCAGGAAAAGAACAGAGTTTGAGAAAATAAAAATCAGAAGAAAGGGAGAGAAGAGCCTTGGGCCATGGAATGAGAAAATGAGGATGGCAGGAAGATGACAAAGGGGAGGGTGATAGCATTATAGAGAAACTGAGAGCTAACAGGGTGGGATCAATGGAAAGAGTTCAAACTATGAAGAATAAGGAAAGCTAGAAGGTATGGTTAAAAAAAAAAAGAAATAATGGCACGATCAGGGATTGTCAGAAGGAGATATGAAGTCACATGGAGCCCAGTAACATTGTAAAACAGTTTCTAGATCTTCATAGTATTTTTCATTGCCAGGGAAAATAAAGCTTAGGATGATAAGCCCAAAGTTCCAATGATAACCATTCTCCCTGCAGTTCACAACAGCATCTTGTTTTCAAATGCCTGCCAACAGGGGAAAGTGACTAGTCCTCACTGAGGTTTCAATTGTGGTAAAAGTGGGGAGAAAAAGCAGGTGGCCATAGGCTTCTCTAAAACCAGTCAAGCAAACTCAGTAGCAGCACAGTCAGATGATAACTTCTGAGTAGACCCCAAGATGGAAAAAAGTAAACGTTGTTTATATAAATAGAGATGCAGAGCCCACAGCTTCCTGTTGACAAATCAGGCTTCATTGCCTCTCCTCCAGTCATTTAAAAAAAAGACTTTTTTCTACTTCATTATAAACTTTTAGCCATATTTGCAATTTTTATATATTCATATATTACACACATATATTTGATATATCCCTTCCCCTGTCTATGTATCCACACATATAGATTATCTTGTCATATATGATATGCTATAATGCTAAATTTAACACAAATTTATTAAGGATTTACCATGTGCTAGGTCCTGTGCTAGTCATTGGGGATACAAGGACAAAAATATTCCTAATGTCAAGGAGCTTACATTATACTAGGGGATACAGATAAAAATAATATAAGGTATTGGGGAAAGTGGTAAGGGAGAGATCATAAACATAATCCTTGGATTATGGGGCTATGTAGAGGAAGGGGCAACTGAGATGAATCATGAAAGGATTCTGTAATGTACAGGTGAAGAGGAAATGCATTCCAGGCATGGGGAATGGTTTGGACAAAAGAATGGGAGTGGGAGATGGCCGATGGAATTTAGAGAATAATGAGAAATACAGTTTGATTGGAAAAGAGACTTCATGAAGTTAGGGGAGATGCTGGTAACTAAAGGAAAGAAAAGAAGTTTTAGAAAGATGCTTTGGGTACTAGGGAATCAAGTAGGGAGGAATTGAAGGGATTGTCCTGAAGCAATGAAGACCCAGTTAAGATTAGATAAATAAATTTGTAGTGACTCTCTCCACTCAATACAGTTGTGTGTCCTCTATCTTTTATTCTTTCAGTAGAGTGGGAATAAAACAAAGGTGGCACATGGTAGGGGCAATTTTTCTATCCTCAGTATTTTAACACGTCATCACCCTTACTTATTAGTTCCTAATTTTGGCCCTTTAGTGAAGTAGTCACTGACTTTTTGTTCTGATTGTACAACTCCCTTGTTAAAAAATGTCAAAATTTAAAATACGTTTATATTTACATACTTTTAAATTATATGCATGTACTACTATACTAACAATAACAAATTGAAATAATATTTGGTCCTAGAATTGTTAGGGAGCTACTGGAGTTAATTGAGTAGGAAAATGAAATAATTAGAGCTTTAGGAAAATCATTTTGACAACTATCCAAAGGATGGATTGGGGAAGGTGGGATAGAACCCATTTTTTTTACCCTCTGATTATGATCGCCTAACATAGGTCAGATTATATCAGTCCCTGCTTTGTGACTTAGTGAACTACTTCAACTCTGCTATTATTTAATCAGAAACTCTTTATTTCTTTGTGCACTCATATCTTACAGCTCTCTAAACCTGGATCAGTCCAACTATCTGTTGTTGTTGGTCAGTCATTATCAGTAATCTCTGACTCTTTGTGACCCCATTTGGAGTTATCCTCACAGAGATACTAGAATAGCTTGCTTGAACTTCTCCAACTCATTTTACAGGTAAGGAAACTAGGGCAAACAGAGTTAAATGATTTGCCCAGGGTCACATAGTTATGGTGTTTGAGATCAGATTTGAACTTAGGAAGATGAGTCTTTTTGACTTCAGGCCTGATGCTCTATCCACTGTACCATCTAGCAGGCAACTATCTACCTTCTATGTTTCTACTCACCTGCTTCTGAATGGAGCTGTTGATAAACATGTGAAAATTGCTCTAAATCACTCATAATTAGAGATGTACATGTTGACTGGGTCTACTACAAATTTATATTCTCTTAATTTCAACTGGGCTCTTTCTGAAATAATGCAAACTTTTTAATGCCTTTCCCCATGATTCTGTCTCACTTTCCACAACAGCTTAAAAAAATCTTATTTTCTTATTTGCAGCTCTGAGTTTTCTCTTCCATCTTGTCCTCTCCTTCATTAAGAAAATAAGAAAAACAAAACCCATTGTAAACATGTATGTTTAAGTAAAACAAATCCCCACATGAGTTATGTCCAAAAGAGTATATGCCTCAATCTCTACTCTTAAGTAATCATCTCTCTATTTGGAGATGGGTAGCATGTTTTATCATGAGTCTTCTAAAATTGTGATTGGCCATTGTATTGATCAGAGTCCCCAAGTCTTTCAAAGTTGCTTGTCTTTACAGTATTGTTGTTATTATACTAATTCTCCCCCTGGTTCTGCTCACGTCACTCTGCATCAATTCACATGTTTTCCCAGTTTCTTTTGATACTACCCCTTTCATACTTTCTTAAGGCACAATAGTATTACATAATATTTCTATATCATGATTTGTTTAGCCTTTCTCCAAATGTATCCCCCACCTAGTTTCTAATTCTTTGCCATCATGAAAAGACCCAATATGTGTATATTTATATATACATACATACATATGCATGTACACACACACATATATATATAATACATATTATATATATGTGTATATATACATATGTATATATATATACATATATATATTTGGCAATATGGATCATTTTCTCTTGGCTTAATTCCAAACTGCTTTCTAGAATGGCTGGACCAATTCATAGCTCTGCCTACAGTGTATTCATATATCTGTTTTCCCATAGTCCATTTAGCATTTGTCATTTTTCTCTTTTTGTCAACTTTGCTAATCTAATGATTATGAGGTGATATTTCAGAATTATTTTATTTTGTATATCTCTAATTATTCTTTCTTTCTTTCTTTCTTTCTTTCTTTCTTTCTTTCTTTCTTTCTTTCTTTCTTTCTTTCTTTCTTTCTTTCTTTCTTTCTTTCTTTCTTTCTTTCTTTCTTTCTTTCTTTCTTTCTTTCTCTCTCTCTCTCCTCTCTCTCTCTTTCTCTTTACCTCCCTTCTTAGAATCAGTCAATACTGTGTATTGATTCCAAGGCAGAAAAGCAGTAAGGGCTAGGTAATTGGGATTAAGTGACTTGCCCAGTCACCCAAATAGGAAGTGTATGAGGCCAGTTTTGAACCCCAGACTCCCCATCTCCAGGCCTGGCTCTCTATCCATTGACCTAACTAAGTGTCCCTCTCCTTAAGTTTCCAATAGATCCTCTTACTTTCTCAATCAAGATCTTTCCCTCATAACTTACAAAAGTGAAAGCAAAAGCAAGACAGAGCCATAACTAATAAAAAAACTAATAATAATTCCTTTATTGATTCATTATTGATGCTCCAGATCATTGCCTGCCTTTGGGTCCCACCCCAGCCCTACTTAGCTTAGTTCCAAATGCAACTATCTGCTTCTGTTTCCCACTTTCCTAATATCAGAAGACGATTCATACTCTGTTAAAATTTTCTTCATGATTATTTGGAGTGTCTGCTGCTATATTCTCTCTCTGCTGCCCATTTCTCCTCAGAAGTATTAAACTTCCAAAGAAAAGTTCTTTCATCCCTTGTGGGAGACTCTATTACTTTTTCTCAAACCCCATGAGCTGGAAGAGATTACAGAGAAAAACACTGATATTTTGGTCATCATTTACCCCTACACTACCCTTCCAGGTTCTAGAAAGGGTAGAAGGGTAAAAGAGTAGTAATATTATTATTAATAAAATAATATCTGATATTTATGACTGAGAATCACATGCTAAAAAAATCATGATTGTTTCAAAAGGCATGCTATAATTAGCCTGTGTTTCATAAACAGCATTTAGAGGTCAAGGAATCATTAGAGATCACATACTCCAACTCAATCATTTTAGAAATGGGGAAGCTAAGGAACAGAGAGGCTAAGGAATTTACCTAAGATCACAAAAGGAACAATTAGCAAAGACAGGATTCAAAAGTGTTCTGATTCAAAATCTAGCTTTCTTTCTAATACAACATGTTGCTAAGTACCATTGCCTAGGAAGGCTACATACCTGAGATTTTTGTTACTGCAATTATTTTATTTCAGCAATTTGAAGTTATCAGGATTCACTCCAAACAGGAAGAATGACTAAGAGGAGTGGGCTCACCTGGGAGTATGAGCAATTGGCAAAGCAGCCATTAAAAAGAGGAATAGTACCCACAAGTTGGGAAGTGATATTTTTATTTTCGTCTACTATGTCTGGAACATTGTATTCTGTTATTGGTGCCACATTTTTGGAAAGAGAACTTAGAGAATGTCCAGAGGTAGGAAAACATAGCATTGTAAATAGTTTGAGTTCATATCATATGAAGACCAGTTTAAGGAACTGAGATAGATGTATAGATTGGAAAAAAAGAAGAGTAAAACTAGAGAAGAGAGATCCAATATCTATGTTTAAGTATTTAAATGGCTGTCATGTAGGGATTAGATTTTTTTTTCCTCTTTCATTCCAGAGGGAAGACCTATAAGCAGCAACTTGGTCACAGTTGAAATGAGGAAAATTTAGATTTGGTGTTAGAAAAAAATTTCTTGACAATTGGAACTCTGGAAAAGAGAAATGGGTTTACCCTCTCTTTGGAAGCAAGGACTGGAGACTACTTTTTGAGTATGTTATAGAAGGGATACTTTACCAGGTATGGGTTGGAGTTGTTCATCCTTTGTTTGCAAAGAAGACCAATGACATGTTGGAGTCAGAGTATGATGTGTTTGACTGGGACTGATCAGGTCTCTCTCATTACCTCTCTCAAGTTCAAAAGACCTATATACCACATATCCAGCACAGATTGTCTGTTAGAACATTTAGAATGGAAGTCAATATTAAAGTTCTTCAGAAATACTTGAGAGTATCCTTATACCACTTCTTCTGACCACAAGGTGAATGCTTACCTTTTGCTGTATTACCATGGGTTGGAGTAGATGGCCATTGAAGTCCTTTCCAATTAAAAAATTCTGTGATTCTGGTTCAGGAAGCCCAAACTCAGAGGGGCCTGGCATCACTACCTCATACTAACCTCAAGTCAGAGTGGCAAAACTGAGAGAGGCAATTTGTCTATCAAGGGCTGAAATAAGCATATGAAAGATATACCTCTGAGAGTGTACTTCAGAAGTCCATTTAGAAGGCAGCACAGTGGATAGAGTGCCAGGTCTGGAGTCAAGAGGACTTAGTTTCAAATTTGGCCTCAGATAATTCCTCACTGTGTGACCCTGGGCAAATTTCTTAACCCTAATTGCATAGCCCTTGACACTCTTTTGTCTTAGAAATGACACTAAGACAGAAGGTAAGGGTTAAAAAAAAAAGAAGTCCACCCAGAATAGGGATCTTAAAAGTAGTGCAAAGAAGGCAAGTTAGTTTTCACAGAGTAGCTAGGATGAAAAAGAAATCCAAGAGGAAAGGCATCTTTGAGGTCCAGATAAAAGAGCTCTTTCTTACTTGGAATCTAGGAATAAGATGAACCTTCTAAATTCTTAGTTAATTAATTAATGGTAAGATCTGAAGGCAATTAAGATTTTAGGCACAGGAGGAAAATTCCTTGCTTATTCCCTAGACTCACATCATAATAAGAGCTATAGAAATCAAATTTCAAAGGGTGGAAAATAGCAACCTTGACCACTAACCAGTTTTATAGCTATGAACTCAACATAGTTAATAACAAGATTCAGAGAGAGAAGGCAAAAATTAAGCAGGAAGGGAAGCAAAAGAGTAAACATAAGTTCTAAGAACATTTGTAAATTTTAACTGTTAACTTCTTTATTATCATCCTCCTCTGTGAGTCTGGGGATGCAATATGATGTGAAAAAGATTATGTACTTGGAGTCAATAGAGATGTGTTTAAATTTTACTTTTAGCACTTACTAGCTGTTACTTCCATGGGTAAATCACTTAACTTCTCTAACCTTCATTTTTATTATTGCATCTGTAAAATGAAGATAAAGATATTTGTAATACTTCTGTTCCAAGGTTGTTGTGAGGATCAAATGAAATAATGTATGTAAAGGATTTTGTAAGGCTTAAAATAATAAAACAGGGTGTTCCAAAAGTCTCAGTGCAGTTTTAAACTTTAACAGCTAAAAACTGCATTAAATCTCATGAGGCACCTTGAATAAAAATTAGCTTTTATCTGTTTTGGTGTCATCCTTAAAAACTCTTACTTTCTATCTTAGTAATGACTTTAAGACAGAAGGGTAAGGGCTAGGATTAAATGACTTGCCCAGGGTCACACAGGCAGGAAGTATCTGAGGCCAGATTTGAAATCCAAGTCCTCTCAACTTCTCCAGTCTGGTGCTCTATCGATTGTGCCACCTAGCTGCTCCAGAGTCTTAGTTTTTAAAATTTTCATAAGAAGCCTGAAGGTTTCAAGCTACATTCACTTCTCTTTACTTGCTTTATTCCCCAAACATGAAATCCCTTGTGGGGGAAATGGCTCAGTGTTATTCTAACATCTACCCTTATTTCTTTTCCTCAATCAACATCTTGGGATTAAAAAATGAATTTTCTAAGAAACATTACAAAATTATTCTGAACTTGAACACCAAAAAAGAGATTTTTTTCCTTCACAGAATACAAAAAGAGAATTGTGAATCTCCATTTCATTGTATCTGCTTTTTTTAGCTTTTATTTTTTTAAAACCCTTACCTTCCATCTTGGAGTCATACTGTGTATTGGCTCCAAGACAGAAGAGTGGTAAGGGCTCAGCAATGACTTGTCCAGGGTCACACAGCTGGGAAGTGTCTGAGACCAGATTTGAACCTAATACCTCCTGTTTCCAGGCCTGGCTCTCAATCCATTGAGCCATCCAGCTGTTCCCTATTGTTTTTGCTTTTTTAAAAAAAGTGTAACATATTCTCCAACTTACTTTTTTCTTTTTTCAACATACTTTTCAAATTGTTGAATTTATCTGTGCTTCCTTTTGCTTCTTCCCTCTGTTCTCTTCTGTGTAATTAAAAAATTATAATGGCATTTTTTTGCATCCTTATTGCAAAAACCCTTTGTTCCCAATTTCTTTTGTACAACTAAAAACTGATAAAAAGAAAAAAAATCTTATAACAAATAAGTATAGTCAATCAATTTAAATTCACTCAGAGTTCGTATCCAAAAATATGTCTTTTCATATTGTATTTTCTTTGTTAGGAGGTAGGTAACATTCTTCATCAAAGGTCCTCTGGAGATATAGTTGGTCATTGCTTTGATAAGAGTTCTTAAGCCTTTCAATTTATTTTACTTTACAATGTTGTTGTCCTTGTCTAAATTGTGCTCCTGGTTTTTCTCATTTTGTTATTTGTATTCAAAACTCTTGATAGCCTAAACCTCTCCTACCTTTCCAGTCTTCTTATACCTTATTCCCCAACATGCACTCTTTGATTCCATGACATTGACCTGTATATTTCACAAAAAAGATGCTCTATCCCCTCTGTTCTCAGCATTGTCTCTCCCTGTTAATGCTCTCCCTCCTCTACTCTGACTCCTGACCTCCTTGACTTCCTTTAAGTCCCAACTAAAATCTTACCTTCTATCCTAACCCCTCTTAATTCCAATGCCTTCCATCTTTCAATTATTTCCTATTTATCACGTAGTGTTAGGTCTGGGAAGCTGGCCGAGTATAAGAGCTGATAAAAACAGCAACACCTAATGAATGGCAGGAAAACCCCCAACAGGTAACATCTGCTAAATGATGGGAAGACCCTCGACCAGTAACATCTGTTGAATGGATGATAGGAAGCATGTGTTAACATCCAGGCCTCCCCCCACCCCCAAGTTCTTGCTCAAACTATATAAGACTCATTCAAACGTTCCATTTTGCCTTGGAGGCTGTGGGACCTAAGCTTGAGCTTGCAATAAAACTGTACCTCTTGCTTTTACGTTATCTGGTGTGCCTCCTAATTTGGGAAATCAGAACTGGGCTGAACAGTAGATAGCTTGCTTTGTGTTTTTTTTTTGTTTGAATATTGTCTCCCTCGTTGTCAGTTACTTGAGGGCAGGGACTGCCTTTTGCCTCCTTTTGCATCCTCAGTACTTAGCTGTGCTTGACACACAGTAGGCACTTAAATATTTATTGATTTATTGATCATATTATGTAAGAATCTCTGAAATCTTTTATCATTTTTTATGGGACAACAATATTCCATTTCATTTATATACCACCTATGTTTAGTCATCCCTCAATTGTCTAAGAGGCAAACTAAGATCATCTAAGATAGCAAATTCTTTTCTTTTTTTTCTATATCATATGTCTCTAACCTTTCTAATCCCCTTTTCAGAATCAATAAACTTGTTTAGTTTGCAATAATTTCTCTCCCTTTCCCTGTTTATTATGCTGCTATTTATATATTTTTACATCAAATTATGTATGTGTATTCAATCTTCCTTACTCATATCTACATCAAATAAAAGCAGAGTTCACCTGTGGCTCACTCTCATATCCCTTCCTGTATGTATATACATAGGTATACATATGCTTCTTTTCATGTACTCCAGTTATGAGAAATTACAAATTTCATCTCCTTCTGGCGATCTGTTCTATTCTAGCATATTGTTTTTAACCTCACTTCTTTTACCTCTCCAAACTCTAAACGAAACCAAATCATTTCTTCTCCTAGGTCTTCTGATTTTCTTCTTTAACTCTCTCAGTTCTCTTTGACCATGAAGGAACACTTGTTTCATCTTCTTCTATTAGAATGTTGCACAAATCATTAGACACTTTCTCCTTTCTCTAAGTTTACCTTTCTAGGTTTTTCCGGAATGTTGTGTTTGTATTTCAAAGTTTCTACTCAGCACTAGTCTTTTCATCAGAAATGCTTGAAAATCTACTCCATTAAAGATTGATTCTGTGCCCCATTTTGGGTTATACTCAAGTTTTCAGGGTAAGTTATTTTTGGTTTAAAGTTCATCACTTTATCTTTTGAAGTAAGATATTTCAAGATTACTTTCCATTTATAGTGGATGCTTTAAGTCCTTATGTGATCTGATTATAGCTTTTTTTAAGTACCTGTATTTCTTCTTTCTGGATGATTCTAATTTTTTTTTTCCTTAGACATGGAAGCTCTGGATCGTGATTATAACATTCTTGAGATTTTTTTTCTTTTGATATTAATTTCAGGAGGTAACTTGTAGATTATTTCAATCTTTATATTACTTTCTGGTTTTAGTAGATCTAGGCAGTTCTTATGAGTGATTTATAGAAGCAAAGAGGCCTTTAAAACTGGTTTCTGAGGATGTCCAATGATTTTTTTTTAAATTTTAAACATTTATTAATATTCATTTTTAACATGGTTATATGATTCATGCTCCTACTTTCCCCTTCACCCCACACATTCCCCCCACCCATGGCCGACACACATTTCCACTGGTTTTATCTTGTGTCCTTGATCAAGACCAATTTCCAAATTGTTGGTAGTTGCATTGGTGTGGTAGTTTCTAGTCCACCTCCTCAATCATGTCCACCCCAGTCCATGCATTCAAGCAGCTGTTTTTCTTATATGTTTCCTCTCCTGCAGTTCTTCCTCTGGATGTGGGTAGCGTTCTTTACCATAAATCCCTCAGAATTGTCCTGGGTTTTTGTATTGCTGCTGGTACAGAAGTCCATTACATTCGATTTTACCATAGTATATCAGTCTCTGTGTACAATGTTCTTTTGGCTCTGCTCCTTTCGCTCTGCATCAGTTCGTGGAGGTCTTTCCAGTTCACCTGGAACTTCTCCAGTTTGTTATTCCTTTTAGCATAATAGTATTCCATCACAAGCATATACCATAATTTGTTTCCAATGATTTTTAAAAAACTGACTTTTAATAATTTTTTTTTTTTGCATCACCAAACTTTCTAACAGTATTTCTCCTCTTCCAAAGAACCATCCCATATAATAATGGTTTTTTTAAGTTCTTACCTTCTGTCTTGGAATCAATACTGTCTATTGGTTCCAAGGTAGAAGAGTGGTAAGGGCTAGGCATGGGGGTTAAGTGACTTGCCCAGGGTCACACAGCTAGGAAGTATCTGAAGCCATATTTGAACCCAGGAACTCCCGTCATTAGACCTACCTCTCAATGTACTGCATCTAGTTATACCTTATAACAATGTTTTAAAGAAAAAAAGGAAAGATGAGAAAAAAATGAGCAAAACTGATTAATATATTGAAAAAAATCTGAATATATGTAGTGTACCACACTTGTGGACTACACAATTGAAGAAAGAAGTAGGAATATCTTCTTTTCTCACTTTCTTGGAATCATGTTTGTTTTTTGTTATTTTGCAATACTCATTTCTGATTCATTTATGGTTGTTCTTTCCATTTCTAATGTTGTTTTCATTGTGCATATTGTTTTCTTGGCTCTATTTACTCTGCATCAGATCACATAAATCTTTCCATGCTTTTCTATTAATACATCATAATTGTTATTTCTTATAGCACAGTAATATATCACTACACTTAATATGCAACATGTTCTCCAATTGCACATTGATTTTGTTTCCAATTATTTTTGTAACGTAAAAGAGAGCAGAGCTTCTTTATATATTTTGGTGTGTATTAGACTCTTTCCTTAATAATGACTTTCTAGTAGCAAAATCTCTGGGTCAAAGGGATTGAACATTTCCTTTTTTTTGTGTGTAATTCATATAAAATAAGAATTTTTATAATTGTCCAAAATACTTTTTTATACATAGCTCCACTAATACTGCAATCATATGCTTTTCCCCCTCTTAACCCCTCTAACAATAATGATTATCATCTTTCGTCATATTTGCCAGTTTGTAGGAGGTAAAGTAAAACTTTTGGATCAATTTTAATTTCTTTTATTATTAATGGTTTGGAGTATTCTTTGATGTGGTTATGAATATTTTGTATATCTTTTGATAACTTCATATTCTTTGACCAATTATCTATTTGGAAATAGGTTTTTGGTCTTATATATAAAATGGCTTTTAATTGTTTCTTTATCTTAGATATCAAGCTCTTTTTTGAGAAATTTTATGCAAAGATTTTTCCCCCAATTGACTTCTTTCCTTCTTATCTGAAGTGCATTAGTTTTATTGGTGCAGAAGCTTTTTCAGTTTTGTATATTAAACATTATCCTTTTTATCCTTGAAATTGCCTTTATCAATTCCTAGGGCCAGATGGATTCACAAATGAATTCTACCAAATATTGAAAGAACAATTAATCTCAATACTATACAAACTATTTAGAAAAACAGCTGAAGAAGGCATCTTATGAAACTCTTTTTACAATACAAATATGGTATCGATACCTAAATTAGGAAGAACAAAAATGAAGAAAATTACAGACCAATCTTGCTAATGAATATTGATGCAAAAATTTTAAATAAAATACTAGCAAGGAGATTACAGCAACATATCATGAAGATTATATACTATGACCAAGTGGGATTTATACTAGGAATGCGGGTTCAAAAATGTTAGGAAAGCTATTAAATAATTAAATCCATCAATAACAAAACCAACAGAAATTGCATAATCATCTCAATAGATGGAAAAAAGCTTTTGACAAAATACAATACCCATTCCTATTAAAAACACTAGAGAACATAGGAATTAATGGTAATCTAAAACTATCGGCAAGCATCTGTATTGGGGACAAATTAGATGCTTTCCCAATAAGATCAGAGGTGAAGCTATGATGCTCATTATCACTAGTATTATTAAATATCATAGTACAAATTCTAGCTATAGCAAAAAAAGAAAAATGAACTAAAGGAATTAGAACAGACAATGAAAAAACAACACTATCACTCTTTGCCGATGATATGATGAAATACTTAGAAAGTCCTAAAGAGTCAACTAAAAACTAGTTGAAATAATTAATAACTTGAGCAAAGTTGCAAATATAAATCTGTATAAGTCACCAGCATTTCTTTATATTACCAAAAAAATCTAGCAATAAGAGATAGAAAAAGAAATTCCACTTAAATTAATTGTAGATAATATAAAATACTTGGATATCTACTTACCAAGACAAATCCATACGAACACAATTACAAAACACTTTTCACAAAAATAAAGTCAGATCTCAATAACTGGAAAAATGTTAATTGCTCATGGTTTGGTCAAGTCAAAATAATAAAATGATAATTCTATCTAAATTAATCTACTTATTCAGAGTCATATCAATTGAATTCCTCAAAAATATTTTACATAACTAGAAAAAATAATAGCAAATTTCATATGAAGGAGCAAAGGATCAAGATTATCAAGGTAATCAATGAAAAAATTGTGAAATAGAATTGTAGATCAATAGAGTACATTAGGTACATAATACATAGAGGTTAATGACCATAGTTATTTAGCATTTGATAAAAACCAAAGCTCTAAGCTTTTGGGTCAAGAAATCACTATTTGACAAAAACTGCTGAGAAAACTGGAAAAAGGTATGGCAAAAACTGAAAATATATCTTATACTCTTTACCAAGATAAGGTCAAAATGGATACATGATTTAGACATAAAGGATTCTACCATTAGCATATTAGAAGAACAAAGAATAATCCACCTCTCATATCTACAGAGAAGGGAAGAATTTATGACTGAACAAGAGATAGAGAGCATTATAGGATGGAAAATGGAAAACTTTGATTATATTGAATTAAAAAGTTTTTGCATAAACAAAACCAATGCAACTAAGATTAGAAGAAAAGAAGAAAGTTGGGGAAAAGTATTTATAATTAATATCTCTGATAAAAGCCTTACAAGGATACAAATCATTCCCCAATTGATAAATGGTCAAAGGATATGAATAGGCAGTTTTCAGTTGAGGAAATCACAACTGTCTGTGGTTATACAAAAAAAGTTCTAAATTACTATTGATTAGAAAATGCAAATTAAAATCACTCTGAAATACCACCTTACACCTATCAGATTGTCTAATATGACAGAAAAATAAAATAATAAATGTTGGAGGGTATATGACAAAATTGGGACACTCATGTACTTCTGGTGGTTATGAATTGATCCAACAATTCTGGAGAGCAATTAAGAACTATGCCCAAAGAGTTTAAAACTGTGAATACCCTTTGATGCAGCAATGCTACTACTTGGTCTATATCCCAAAGAGATTTAAAAAAGGTGGAAGGACCTGTTTGTGCAAAAATATTCATAGTAGCTCTTTTTGTGGTGGCAAAGAATTGGAAACTGAAGGGATGCCCATCAGTTGGGGGAATGGCTGAACAAATTGTGGTATGTGATTGTAATGGAATTCTACTATGCTATAAGAAATGAAGCAAAGGATAATTTAAGAAAGGTTTGGAAAGACCTTCATGAACTGATGCAAAGTGAATGAGAAGAACCAGGAGAACACTGTACACAGTAACAACAATATTATAAGATGAACATTTATGAACAACTTAGCTATTCCTACAGTGATCCAAGATAATTCTTAAGGAATCATGATGAAAAATGTCATCTGCCTCCAGAAAAAGCATTGATGGAATCTGAATGCAAACTGAGACATACTATATTTTACTTTATTTCTTCACTTATCTTCCTTTTGAGTTCTCTTTCACAAAAGGATGATATGAAGTGAAATAATATAGATAGATGTTTTACACGATTATGCATGTAAAATTTATATTAAAAAATCTATATTAAATTGCTTGCCATCTCAGAGAGGTGGTAGGGAGGGTGAAAATTTGACTCAAAGTTCAAGAAAATGGAAGTTAATAAATTATTTTTTTCATGTAATTGAGTAAAAAAAATAAAACAGTAGATAGAAACCCCAAATATTTATTTAACTGATTTAGCCGATCAAAAGATATTAACAGGTAGTTCTCAGATGGAGAAATTAAAACTATTTATAGTCAGATTGAAAAAAAGCTCCAAATCACTGTTGATTAGAGAAATGTAAATTTAAACAACTCTGAGGTAACACTGCAGACCTATCAAATTGGCTAATATGACAAAAAAGAAAAAAGATAAATGTAGGAGAAGATATGGAAAACAGTGATGCTAATATACTGTTGGTGGAACTGTGAACTGATACAACCATTCTGGAAAGCAATCTGGAAAGAATTGTATGAACTGATGCAGGATGAAGTGAGCAGAATTAGGAGAACACTGTATACAGAAACATCAATATTGTATGATGATGAACTTTATGAACAATGCAAGTATCCAAGACAATTCCAAGTGATTTTTGATGAAAAATTCTATCCATCACCATAAAAGGAACTAATAGTCTGAATGCAAATTAAAGCATACCATTCTTTTAAACTTTATTTCCTTCATGAGTATTTTCTTATATGTGTGATATATGTCTTCTTTCATATGAATATGGAAATATGTATAACTTGTATCATATCACTTGCCCCTGTAAAAGTGAATTCTTTATTCTTTTTTTAATTTAACAGGGGACCTAGAGGTCCTCTTACCATAGAGATATATAGGGATTAACCAGCCAACAATGAAAGGAAGTAGAAAGCAGAGAGACAGGAAGTGAAGTAAGAAGGGGATATAAAAGGGGCCAGCATCAGGGGTGGGGAGGGAGTCAGTTGCTGACAGTTGCAGGGAAGTTGGTTGCTGGGAGTGTGAGCCTGAGCTTACTGAGAGGGCTTTAGCAACTAAACACCAACCACCGACCTAACACACTCCCAGCAGCCAACTTCCCTGCAATTGCCAGCACCTGTCAGCAACTGACCTCCCACCCCTATCCCCAACTGACACTGGCCCCCTTTTATATCCCCTTCTTACCTCACTTCCTGTCTCTCTGCTTTCTACTTCTTTTCACTGTGGGCTGGTTAATCCTTACACATCTCTATGGTAAGAGGATCTCCAGGTCTCCTGTTAAATTAAACAAAGAATAAAGAATTCCTTTTTACACCATACTGGAAGGAAAGAAGAGAGAGATGGAGGGAAGGAATTTGAAAAGTATAATTTGGGGTGTGAAAGTCTTATTCATTGAGCCATACTTTTTTCATTATTTACCTTCATATTCTAGATATTTTTGTTTCCCCAAATACATTTTGTCATTTTATCAAATTCTTTAAAATTTCCCTTTGATAATTTGATCAGCATACCATTATAACTCTAAATTAACTTTGACTTGAACACCAAATATTCCTCCAGCTATTTAAGTTATTTTTGTCTTTAATTAAAACTTTATAATTGATTTTACATAAGTACTTTGCATGCTTTAGTAGACTGAGCCCCAAATATTTTTTTTGCATTTAGTAGTTATTTGGAATGATATTTTCCTTTCTATTATTTCCTCTTGGATTTTATTATTATGTAGAAATGCTATTGAATAGAGAGTAGATCTTGATTTAGGAAGGCTTTGGTTTACATCCTACCTCTGATACATACTGGCTGTATGACCCAGCCAAGGTTACCCTAGGAAACTCTGTAAGATTAAAAGCTACAGGGCAAGCACAGATTTCTACATTTAACAGATGAGGAAACTGAGGCAAACAGCAACTGAGTGATTTGCCTAAAGTCATGCAGCTAATGTTTAAAGTCTATATTTAGCTTTCTGTGCATTATGGACCCATCTATATACCAAAGAATACAAAAAATATAACAGCCCCAAAATAGTATTCAATGTGCACATAGTAGGGTCTTTTATTAGGAGGAAGATTCAGAAAATGTGAGCCTGGTATTTGACTCATCCTTCTCAAAGAATGAGATAGACTTGCTATTTGGGGAGAAGCTAGATCTTTTCTTTTTGGTGTCTTGTTAAGCAGCCACCTCTGATCATTTCTTGCCATAGCTAGTTCAGTGTTTTTGAATAAGGGATAGACTCAATAGCAGTGACAAGGAGAAGCTTGTGAGTATTCCATTTTAGTTTCTTTCTTCTTATTCCTTTGTCCTTGACTGCCCCACCTTCGTCACTATGTCTTATTTTTATTTTGATGCTCCTTCCAAAAAGCATCTGAGTTTTGACTGCTTCCTTCTATTCCCCAGATCTTACAGCTACAGTATGGTAGAAGGTAAAGGTAAAAGGAAGAAGTTACATATAAAAAAAACAACTTTTGATACATCCTATCTTCTGAACATATCAATTTATTGAGGATGAAGTTAGATATATGATCAACAACTATTAAGTTAATTCTCTTGTTCACAACCACTTTTCTCTAGTTCTTAGCACACTGCTCAACAATACTAAACACTTGATAAATGCTTTTAAGTTGATTCTCTTGCCCACAATGAGCCCACTGGCAGCTGCTGAGCAGAAGATGAGTGATTGATTCCTGTAAATGTTTGTGGACCCTTCACTTAACTTCTCCACACACTAGAGAAATCCAGTAATACAGGAGGCAGCAAAGTGAACAAACAAAAATCAGGAAATGCAGAAGTTAAATCCTCTAAAGACCACACTTTCACCCACACTGTTGATTCTTCCTTATATAGAATGTAAAAAAGTATCAAGTTGAGCAATCTCACTGAAGTCCAAAAATACTGCCAGCGTCTGTGTGTACCTCACTTCTAGTACATAGGAATAAGGCATCAATGAGGTTACTTAGGGGAATATTTCTGCTTCTCTTTCTAGCCAGAATGAAACCTTACTTTATTGTTCCCATGAAGAGTGATTTCCAGATGGTAGCATCCAGATGTTCAAAGAGTGTCCCTCGACAGAAATTTTGCTAAAAATAAGAACACTGGGTTTTCCTGAAGTTTGTTTTTCAAAAAATGGTAATGGCAGTGGAGTGGGGAGGGGAAGATGAATGTGGAGAATGTTGTAAAGAGAGAACCACCAGTATGAAAATTGCTGCACCCCCATCCCTCTAATTCTTATGGTATAAGGCATATGGAATAACTCCAGAGTTCTAAGAATGGCAAGAAAATGGTAAATTCTTTGAAAAAAGCTGACTGCTTATTTCATTATTGGTTTTTTTTTTTGGTACAAAAGAAGGGTAATAACTTTCTGAGAAGCCTTTTTCATATGTAGGATGAAATGAATAATCATTTTCCCCAACACATTCAATTCAACAAATACAACTATAAACAGGAGTAATTAGAATTTATTACTATCTATAAAGAATCTTTCTTAAATTCGGGTTTTGTGCTGTTCACATCTGAAGACTGAGGCAAATACTTTGCGTCACCCTTTATCTCAATCTCTGATCCAAGGATTCCGTCCCAAATGAGCACTTGAACTCAGGATTGAGTTCCCAGAAGACAATGACTACCTCTCTCCTCAATGTAACCTTCAAGTATTGGAGTTTTTAGTACTTCATCTCCTGTGGCCCTATCTGATGTGCTCTCTCTTACCAATTAATCAGTTGAATTCAATTAACAGCTAGAAAATGTATTTACTCAGTATGTATAGCAGGAACAATTGTAATAAAACATTCCTCTCAACCTGAGAATGTATTCTCCCTCTATATACACAAGATCTCTAGGGAGAGTGGTTTCAAATTTAACGTGCAAAGCAGTAAAGCATACATTTAGGGAATCCATATGGTCAAGGGGGTACCTCATAGAATTCCTCTTAAGTTATAGCTGTACTGGTTTTTAAAGGGAAATATTCTTTTCTTTCTAAATTTAATGTTGAACTTGTCTCCATTGTGAGGAGTCATGGTCCCTGAAACTGTTGCTGTCTTCAGACATCTTTTTTCCCCTCATTTATTGGCATGCTCTTCTTCTCTGATTGGCCATTGGTATTGTCTCTGGTGGAAGCTACTGTTGACTTCAGTTGCTAGTGGGACTTCTGAGTCAGAAAAGCCATCAAAGTTCATAAGGTTGTAACGTGGTCGATTCTCTCTCTGGATTCTTGCTTACCTAAGATCAGGGAAGAATAATTATGAAAGAAACAGAGGTACAATGGGCTCACAGATGCAAGGGATCTGAGTGGGAGAATGCAACTTGCTGTCACTTTCCCAACTGACAACTAATAGTAGTCTTATGAACCATGAGATAGGAGGAAACTGAGAGATCGATATTGTCCCTTCGGTATGTGAACCCAGATCTGGTTCTTCCAATTCCATAGCGAATTAGAATAATTTTCACATCACAATTCAGGATATTTCCATGTGCTTTGTATAACTCACTAGGAAGGGCAAATTTAAGTATGGTCTAAGGACTACCTCCTAAATGGCAGCCTTTCAATTACACATGCTTTGCTTGATCAAAGAGGATTTTCAAACTATTAATTCTGTTGTTTCATCCATCAATGGATTTTTTTACATTTATTAATATTCATTTTTAACATGGTTACATGATTCATGCTCCTCCTTTCCCCTTCAACCGCCCCCCCCGCGCCCCCCCTACCCATGCGCATTTCCACTAGTTTCGTCATGTGTCCTTGATCAAGACCAATTTCCAAATTGTTGGTAGTTGCATTGGTGTGGTAGTTTTGAGTCCACATCCCCAATCATGTCCACCCCAACCCATGCGTTCAAGCAGTTGTTTTTCCTATATGTTTCCTCTCCTGCAGTCCCTCCTCTGAATGTGGGCAGCATCTTTACCATAAATCCCTCAGAATTGTCCTGGGTCATTGCATCAATGGATTTTTAAAATTATCTTACATATAGTAGACACTCTTAAAATTTTTTCTTTAAAAAAATCCCTTACCTTCTGTCTAAGAATCAATACTCTGTATTGGTTTCAAAGCAGAAGAACAATAAGAAGACAATGAGGATTAAGTGACTTGCCCAGTCACATAGCTAGGAAGTGTCTGAGGCCAGATTTGATCTCAACACCTTCTGCCTCTAGCCCTGGCTCTCAATCCACTAAACCATTTGGCTGCCCCCCTGCAAACACTCTTTTGAAGGAGAAGTTTTAAACTACAGCTTATGTAGTTTATTTTATGTAATCACAGCATAATGAGATTTCATATTCTCTGCCCCTTTCCGTTCAGTTCACTGTAAAACTATGTTTTGCTATAGAATATTGTTTGCAAAACTAATCTCTTCTTTCTTGTCAGAGATGTTTCCCATACATGGCTAAAGAGATGAAGTAAGTATATAGATGAATAGTTATTCCCTTGATTGCCTTTTTTCTTTAGGAATAAAATGTCTCTGACTTTTCCAATTGTTTGATATTTCTTCTCTTTCAGACTTCTTGTGTTGATTCTGTGAAACTTTGCACATTGGAAAGCTCTACATAATCACCCAAAACTATTTTAACCAACACTACAGGAAAAAAAATCCCAAACTAAATCTATTAATATTGTTTACTGTCCAGTCTATGATATGCAGTTGGCTAAACAACCCATAGAGATTGTTGATTAGTACATATATCTTGTACAAACATCACAAATAGAATCTGGATAACTTCTGGGGAGACAGAATGGCACAACTGAGACATACATGGTAGATATATTATTATGGTCATTATAAAGGAATGGAAAGGGAATAAGCATTTATATAGTGCCTACTTACTATGTGCTAAGTGCTTTACAAATACAATCTCGTTTTAGGTAGTTCAAAAAGAAATGGCATGAAACAAGTAATTATCCTGTTATTATTCTTTTATGTTTAATATTCTGTTAATTATGAAAGTGGATAAAGTGACTTTTTATAGTTGAATAAAAGTATTAGGATCAATGCTCATCTTCTGTAGGATAACTGAATGCATCCTTGTTACAACTGCAGTAGCAGTCAAAATGATGGAGAGCATATGTACTTTATCTGTTCACACATGATTTTGATTTCCTCTGCCAAGTCTCTATGTTTTGAAAGTTTTTCATTTTATTTATCTTGTAGATTATGGGTATTTGACATGGTTACATCTATTAAAAATGTTGTTCTTCAGTTTTTATGGCTTATGGGGTGTTCAGGGTGGACCAGCACCTCTGGCAGGAGTATTTGCCAATTCCTTTTTAGTGCTGCTCATCCACCTTTGGGGTCCATTTCTCCCCAAACCTTCACCTATATAAGAAGCTATAGCATACACAGTGGACACACCTCAGGAGAAGTGTCTTGGCAGACAGGCTAAACCAGGTTGAGGGGAACTGACAGATCTCAAACTCGTAGGTGAGTTAGAGGATGTCTGTTGGGCATCTGAAGACTTCCTCTGGCAGAATGAAAGGATGAGAACAATTCATTCCAAAAGTCATGAAGGTGGCCAAAGGAGGCTCTGTGGATTGCTTAGAGCTTAAGCAGATGTTGAAGATGCCAAGACCATCTCTTGCATCCTAAGCCATCTTGATTTTTGTCTTGCCACTGAATTTGGATGAACCTAGAAGAGAGAGTGAGGCTGATGACTGAAATTCTGCCTCACAAATCTAATTTGTGAATACATCAAGACATCATTCTTATGACATTTCAAAAATGAAGGACCGCCACTAACAATAGATCAATGTCATATGGATCAATTTTTGGATCAATATTATAATTCTGTCCATTGTGATTGAGGATATTGGCTCAGTCTATAATAATTCTAGTTCCAATATAGTTCGCTAGTTGAGTTCTTCAGGCTATTTTGAATTCTAAATTTAAACTATACGGATTTCTTTTCCTTCCATTAAAGCTTTTGGTACCACCAGATGTTGAATTGCAGAACTTTTAGTAGGTGCTAAATTTTTTGTTGCTTGCAAGATGTGTTTCACAGTTTCTACCATCTTCCTTATATGATTAATCTTCATCAATTACTAAGTCTAGTCTCTTAAGGATAATTTGTTAAATTTCTGGTAATGATGACCTGTTCTTAAAATGCCTTCATAAAAATATTCATTTCCATAATCAAATGAGCATGACAGACATTTGCTTGGTGCTTCATTGTATTATGTATGTGTATAGTTTGGTAGAATACATGTGAATATAACCCATCTTGATTCCATTCTTGGATTTTAGCGGTTTCATAGGATCCATCTGGAGGTAATCCATTTTTGGTTACATTCTAACTTCATTCCAATGACAAGTATCTATTATCAGTTTTTATTTTTTTCTTGATGAAACGTTCTACTTATTCCAAAACAATTTATGTAGTTAAAAAAAAACCATGTTTCTTTAATTTGGAAACCATACTTAGTTCTGTTTTGAAGAGATGATAATGGATTTAGAACTAGGAAAAGCCTTAATTGTAAAATGTTTCATATAAATATTGTATTGGTGATATGTTTTAATTACAAAATGGTTTTCTTTCTTTTTACTTTAAAAAAATTCTTACCTTCTGTCTTAGCACTGGTACCAAGATTTGGTTCTAAGACAGGAGAGTGGTAAGGGTTAGGCAATGTGGTTGAGTGACTTGCCCAGGGTCACACAGCTAGGAAGTGTTTGAGGCCAAATTTGAACTCAGAATCTCCCATCTCCAGGCCTGGGTCTCTATCCACTGAGCCACTTAGCTGCCCCTAGAGAATTGTTTTCCATGTGACCTTTAAATACTCCAGGTTTTTCACTGTAATTGTGTCTATTTTACATATTTTCAACACACAATTTAGCCATGAAAGTGGAATTGAACCAAAAACTTTGCAACAATGAATAAAGCAGTGCTTTCAGGGGGTTTAGTCAATAATAATAATTACTATTATTATTAAAAAAACCCCTTATCTTCCATCTTGGACTCAATATTGGGTATTGGTTCCAGTGCAGAAGAGTGGTAAGGGTTAGGCAATGGGGTTAAGTGACTTGTCCAGGGTCACACAGCTGGGAAGTGTCTGAGGCCAGATTTGAACCCAGGACTTCCCATCTCCAGGCCTGGCTCTCAATCCACTGAGCTACCCAGCTACTCCTTTAGTCCATAATTATTGAATAAAAAATTAGTTACCTTTTATGCCCCTGGGACTTTCTATAATGCCTTATTTCCCTCTATAGTTAATATATTGTTTTCTTTTATGTAGTTCTTAAATGATAAAACCTTTGAATGCTTGAATGCTTTGTATGAAACATATGAATAAATGAATGAATGAGTGAAAAAGGATTGATTACCAGCTTCCTCTATGCCAAGTATTATCCTAAGTGCTGAGGATACAAATAGAAAAACAATGATATTCCCTAACCTCAAGGAACTTACACTCTACTGGGGCAGACTCCATGCCTAGAGAGTGGTAGCCAGAGACAGAGAATGGTACAAACTTAGTGGCAAGGTAGTTGGAGGAGGAAGGAGATGGTCAGAGAGAAGGATGTGAAGTGAAGCCTGGCTAGGGTTTTCCTGAAATAGTGGTTCAGTAAGGAGTCACTAATCAGGATAGTATAAACATTTAAGTGGCCTAGATTTGTTCTCATTGAAAGGTAAGGTTGAGCTTTCGTCTGAGAATAAGATGATAAAATGTTTTATTGGTAATTCATGCTCCACTATGTAATGGTTGAGTTAAGAATTAGGGATCTTACTTGGCTCTGCTGTGTGATATTGGAAATTTGGGGTCCTTGAACTTAATATTGTGGTCTCTGGTATAAACTTCCTGTGGACATTTAGGGGACTTGAAAACTACATTTCTCATGATTCCTCTTTTGTAATACAGGTGGACAGGAAGTGGGATTACATAGACAGAGGTATAAAGTCTCAGAACTTGATTGGGACACTCTCTTTCCGAGGAAGCAGCCAAGGGGAAGGAATGGCGGGCCATTCGAATTCAATCTTAGCAGGCACGTGGTTTTCTTAATTATCAATATGGATTACAGTAAAATCTTAATATTTTAAAATATATCCTTCTATATTAATTTTATTTGTTACAGCTGCCTTTCAGTTTTTGTAGAAAAATATTTCTTAGGGGACAGCTAGGTGTCTCAGTAGATTGAGAGCCAGCCTCAAGGATGGGAGGTCCTGGAGTCAAATATGACCTCGGATACTTCTTAGCTGTGTGACCTTAGGCAAGTCTCTTAACCCCCATTGCCTAGTCCATACTGCCTTGGAACTAACACACAGTATTGATTCTAATAGAGAAAGTAAGGATTAAAAAATACCATATATATATATATATATATATATATATATATATATTTCTTAGACTTCCTTCGGTGTTGACTGAAGAATGGAAGAAGGCTCTCATTGTGACTTTGGAGACATCATGGTCCAGATAAAACCCCGAGAATTGGGTACATGATGATCATACTATTTATGCAGCAATCTTCTCCTCTATTCCTGATTGTACCTTGCCTCTCTTCTGTCAACTTGCCTGGATCCCTGCTTCATATGCATGACTCTCAAATGGCTAGCATTCTGCTGCTTTTAAAGCCTTCCAATTTTCAGAGTCTTTTCATGATGATTATGGGCTCATATAGAACCCCTTATAAGATGATTTTTTGATTCCAAGAAATGTGGGAAATGAAAGACTATGCATATACCCTTTCTATCCTTCACTCAACTAAAAACTTCCCCAGTACTGCAAATATCTAATTACACAGATACATCTGTAAGCCTATAGAATAAGCAAACATTAATTGGTGAATTTAGCATAGCCAGAAGCAATTTTGCAAAATACATGGCTCATATGCTTATTCTTCTCTGAACTCTTCTGAACTGAGACCACAACTAGGTGGCAGGTCTCCTATAGCTGATCTCTCATCTGACAGAGAAACTTGTCATACATCTTCCCATTCTCTCTATCTTCTGAAATACCTTTATGTCAAATCAATAGACAAACATGGCTTTTGCCCAGATGCTAGCAGATTCAAAGTAAAAGCCTGTGGCTTTGTTCTTGATGACATTATATGCATGAACTAGAAATGTCACATGCTGACATTTCAAAAGAGTTGACCCAAGTCCTTCTCTGAAGCCTGAGGGTCTCTTTCTATGTTTATCGGTGTATGATTAAAGCATTCTGGCCATGTGTTCCCCCGAGGATAATAAGGTAGATTTTTAGATTTGATTCCTGCCAAAGCAAATACCTACATGTAGTCATGGAGTTTGCATCAAAATTGTAACCTTGATAGGAGAATTCAAGACAGAGTTAATTTCCTCCCTCCTTTCCTTCCTTTCCTTCCTTCCTTTCCTTCCTCCCTTCCTTTCTCCCTCCCTTCTTTCCTTCCTTTCTTTCTTTCTCCTATATATGCTTTAAAATTTAAAAAATTTCAATTACTTGTAGAAATAATTTTTAACAATTGTTTATAGATATTTTATGATTCAGATTCTCTCTCTTCCACTGCTCCATTGGTGGCAAATAGTCTGATAGAGGTTATATGAGTGCTGTCATAAAATATCTATTTCCATATACCTCATGCTGTAAAAGAAGATATATATCACACATATAATGAAAACCAGCTTTTTTCTGAACTTATTCTGATTGTCATTACCTATGGAGCAATAGTATTCCATTATCACCATATACCACAATTTGTTCAGCCATTCACCTCTTAGTTTCTAATTCTTTGCCACTACAAAAAAAGAGCTGCTAAAAATATTTTGGTATAGGTAGGTATTGCTTATTGCTGATATCTTTGGGATATAGACCTACTAGTAGTGTTGCTGGGTCAAAGAACTAAAATGGTCCTTTCAGTATGGTTCCATATTATTTTCCAGAATGGTTGTATCAGCTCACAGTTCTACCAACAATGTACTAGTGTTCTGATTCTCCCACATCCCGTCCAACATTTATCATTTTCCTTTTTGGTCATATTAGCCAATCTGATAGGTATGAGGTGTATCTCAGAGTTGTTTTAATTTGCATTTCTCTAAACAATAGTGATTTGGAGCATTTTTTCATATGACTAGAGATAGTTTTAATTTCTGTCTCTGAGAATTGCCTGTTCATGTCTTTTGACCATTTATCATTTGGGGAATGCTTTGTAGTCTTATAAATTTGAATCACATTTCTATATGTCAGAGACACTTCCTGCAAAATTCCTCCTCCCCCTCCAATTTGTTGTTTCCCTTCTAATTTTGGTTTTGTTTGTATGGAAACATTTTAATTTAGTATAATCACAATTATCCATTTTATTTTTTGTAATGTTCTCTATGTCTTGTTTGTCATAAACACTTTCCTTATCCATAGGTCTGACAAGCAAACTTTTCAATGTTTCACTAATTTGCTTATGGTGTCACCCTTTATTTCTAGATCGAGTATCCATTTAAATTTTATCTTGTTATGTGGTGTGAAATGTTGGTCTGTGCCTAGTTTCTGTCATACTGTTTTCTAGTTTTCCCAGCAGTTTTTATCAAATAGTGAGTTTTCCCTCTGAAAGCCTAGATCTTTGAGGTTAGGGAGCACTAATTAACTTCCCATCATATCTACTGAATCCTAGAAAAGGCTTCAGCACTCCAAAATTTTTTAGATGTCTTTAAAAATGTCCAAGTGATTAGCTTTATTGTTTTCTCAGGATTGATAATTCTCATTGAGACGTGGTGTGACCTGCATACTTAAGAAAGGTCATTGAGAACTGTCACTTAGTAATTAACAACTTTAGATTTTAGTCTTTTTAGCACTTCAGTAACTATTCCTCATGCTTTTCTGGTGCCTTTCCAAATATGATAATCTAATCCATATCCATCAATATTGCCATGTAGTTTATGTTACTAATCACTTTTCTCATGAGACACTGAAAACTCAATTTTTTTGGGAGGGGGTGGAGTGGTGTAGCTAGGTGGCACAGTGTATAGAGTACCAGGCATAGAGTTGGGAAGATGTGAGTTCAAATCTGGTCTCAGACACTTTGTAGCTGTGTGATCCTGGGCAAGTCACTTAACCCCATTTGCCTAGCCCTTACCCTTCTGTCTTGGAGTTGTTACTAAGATAGGAAGTAAGGGTTAAAAATAAAAATTGACAAGGGGTCTCAAAATCCCTTAAGGAAGGCACTCAAATTGATCTAATTCTATTAATGGACATCATGGGGATCCGATAATATCCTTTGTTCATGGCCAGCCCTGAAAATCATCAACCAACCAGCAGATAGCTCAGCATATTTCAAAATTTTGTCATAGTGTCTGGTTTATCTTAGTTCTTTTGTTTGGAGCCTAGTAGTCTCCACATCTCTGGTTTTTCCCATTCTTTTTCTGCATTAATAAATACTTGTTGATTGATTGATGGATTATACTACCACTATCAGTGAGACATATGATCTATAGGGTTCTTTACTGATGCCTTTAGGTAGTTTCTGAAGTCTTCTATCCAAAAGAGGGACATTTTCTGAGATCGCTTTGGGGAAAGGTGAGTTGTTGAGGTCAGGCAGTCAACAAGCATTTATTGAGTTTTTTCTTTGTGCCAGGAGGCAGTGAGGTGGCTCAGTGGATAGAATATAGGACCTGGAGTCATAAAGCTCTAAGTTCAAATCTCACTTCAGACACGCACTAATTACGTGTGAGTTGGGGACTAGTTGGGCAACTCACTTAATCTTTGTTTGTTTTAATCTACTGGAGAAGTAAATGGCAATCCAGTATCTTTGCCAAGAAAATTCCACATGGAGTCAAAGGCAATATACCAGATGTGGTTCTAAGCTTAGAGCACACAAAAAAGGCAAAAACATTCTCCCTGCCCTCAAGGAGCTCACATCCTAAAGGGGGAGACAACATAAAAACAACTATGAACATATATACAAGATATATACATTGTAAATGGGAGGTTTTCTTAGAAAGAAGGCACTAGCAATGTGCTTTTGCTCTGGGATAACTTGGAAAGATCTTTTGCAGAAGGTGGGGTCTTGAAGGAAATCAGGAGGCCTAAAAAGTGAGGAGCTAGAGTATTCCTGGTATAGGGGACAGTCTGTGAACAAACACAGACTTGATAGATGGAACACTATATTTTAATAATAAAAGTTAATCATTTTTAGCACTTTCAGGTTTGCAGAGTGCTTTGGAAACATCTCCTTTTGTCGACACAAAAATAGCACCTATCTTGAAGGTAGATGTTATTATTAGCCCCATTTTATAGACAAGAAAGTTAAGTGTTTAAGTTAAGAAGTTAAGAGATTTGGGGGGCAGCTGGGTAGCTCAGTGGATTGAGAGAGCCAGGCCTACAGACAGGAGGTCCTAGGTTCAAATCTGGCCTCAGACACTTCCTAGCTGTGTGACCCTGGGCAAGTCACTTGACCTCCCCATTGCCTAGCCCTTACCACTCTTCTGCCTTGGAGCCAATACACAGTATTGACTCCAAGATGGAAGGTGAGGGTTTAAAAAAAATTAAAAAAACAAAACAAAACAAGAAGTTAAGAGATTTGCCCAGCATCATTCATCCCATCTTTTGATTTAAGATTTGACCTAAGTTCTTTTGGACTCTAGGTCCTGGATTCTATGCATTGTGCCACCTACCTGCCTCAGAGAAGCAGCAAGAAAGAAGGCCAGCATCACAGAATTGTAGAGTCCACTGAGGGAAATAAAATATAAGAAGCCAGGAAAAGTAGGGAGGAGCTAGGTTTTCAAAGCCAAGAAAAGCATTTTATATTTGTGTGGATTTCATGATTCTTCCTACCACCATGATACACAGCACACTTACCCACTGAGAATATATTGGTTTTTGCTTTTTCTTCCTTGTGTCATCTTTCCATTTTGTAGGCACTGGAGAGTCATCAAAGTCCAGCTTTTCTACTTCTACTCTTGTGATGGAGACTTCAGCATTCTTTGGAAGCTTTCTTTCAGCACTCTCTTGTTTAGTCGTTTTTCAGTTGTGTCCCTCTTTTCATGATCTCATTTGGGGTTTTCTTGGCAGATACTAGAGTTGACATTTCCTTCTCCAACTCATTTTTCAGATGAAGAAACTGAGGTAAAAAGGGTGACATGATTTTCCCAGAGTCACATAGCTAGTAAGTATCTGAGGCTGGATTTTAATTCAGGGAGAGGAATCTTCCTGAATTTAGTCCTGGCACTCTATCCACTACATCTTCCAGTTGCCCTTATCTTCATGTAACTTTTGGTAGACAGGATATGGATTGTCAGTGTTCAGATATCAAGCCCCAGCGCTGTGCCTACAGTACTCTGTCAGCCCTTTGAATAGGCTTGAGGTGATCCCAATCAATGTTGATTCTCTGGGGAAGTGTGCTTCCTGTGGACATCACAGGGCTATGATATCTACTTCATGCTGATAATAATGACTTTACTCACTTGATTTATAGATGACTTGCCCCTTCAGGGCTTTAGAGATATAAGCTGTGTTCTTCAAAAGACTGAAGTGTAAGTAAAATTTCATAACCTCTGTCCAGCACAAGACATCCTAAATCATCAATGTCACTGATGTACCAGGTCTTATGAATTCGGGGGAAATGGCTCAGGAAGTGTTGGGGCTGTAGTTATAATCGTCAGGGCCTGGGGTGGTCCCCATTCTTAACCATGTTTTGGTGTTCTAATAGTAGACCAGTAGAATTTGGCTTCTGATAAACCCAGTCTGGATTCTCCTTTAGATGACGATTAAGTCAGATGTAGTAGATGACATCCCAATTTCTTTGGCCACATTATATAAAAATTGCTCCCCAAATAGACTTACTTGACCCTTTGATTCCCCCAGAAGTGATAATTCTGGTCACTAGTTCATGTTATAGTAGTCTTATCCCAAAATTCTTTAGCAAGATCTATTCTAACTAAAGCTTTTTCTTTTTTGGTCTCACCAACTCATACCTGCAAAGATGATCTGGCCTTCTGTCCTTTCCCTTTTTTCATCTTTTTCTCTATTTCCTTGACCAAGGGTTTCAGCAATCAAGCTGAAGCAATCAAGGGACTCTCCTAGATGCTTACTTATAGATAGGTGAAACATCATAAGATTTTGTGATCTGCCAAAGCCCTGCTTTCTTGTGCAAATCTAATGTCAAATTACTTCACAGACAGCAGTCCTTGGATAACCACCCTCTGGAATTTTTTTTGCTATTTTTAATCACAGAGTCAAAGGTCAATTTTCTCTTGATTAAAGTCACAAAATATATGAAAATATATGACTTAAATACCTTCAATGCCACTAAATTCTCTACCTACCCTATTCAAAAACTTAGAGGAGAGGCTTCTGAGAGAGAAGAGCAAGATCCCCACCTCTTTCACTAAGGGAGATCTGGAAGAGTTGGGACACATCTGGAAATGAGAAGAAGGATTGATAGTAGAAAATATTTTTCCTTGTAAGCTTACTGAATGGCTGGTTGTTCATGTCCTCTTTTCCCTTCTCTCTTCTCCTTTTCTACCCCTACCCCACCTCAGTCCCCAGTCACAGGGACCAAAGAACCCAGTAGGAGCTTTTGGCCATAAATGCCCTTCTGTAAGAAGTCAGAGAATGTGTGTCATCTGAAGTGGTGGTTCTATTATGATCTAATCATAGCCTTTCCAGAGTGTTCAAGGTGTAGGCTGAGCTCCATGGAAAGAGTCCTGGCCAGATCACATATATAATTGCAAATAAGTGCAAATGCAAATATAGTCAAAATCTATACTTATATGAAGCACCCCAGTTAAAACAGAAGAGGGGGGAGGCTCCCCTGATTATCTCCATTATATGCACCTAGTCTTTCCTGTGTCTACTCACACAAGTGTGAATCCTGAGAGGTTGGTGCTCCACTTTTTAAACATTCTGCTTTGTAGAATCTTCTTAGCCAATCAGCATCCTTGACTAGTGACATTTTTGCCTCAGAGGGTCACAAAAAACAGTCTCTTGGTCCTAAGAATGAAGCTATGAAGTCATGCTCCTTATTAAACAAATGTTGAATTTTAGTTGTGATTAATTAAATGGAAATGATGGTGGTTTCATTTTAATGTGGGAGGTCAATGCATTTGCAGTTGAACCTGTTCTAGGGCAGGAACTAAAAATTTTCTTTGTTGAAAAATAGGCTCAGCCTTTCCCCAAATGTATTGAAATCACTTGGATTTCAATACTGACCAACAAAAGTGAGTTTTGTCTGTTTAGGGTCACATGTTTTTGAAATGATTTGGTAGTAAAATATGGTACAGACCAAAAAAGGGAGATTATTTTGGGCACTAGTTCAGTGTTATGGAATAGTGTAGCAAGACTATCCAGAAAAAAAGGTACTGTACTGGGAAGTAGTGTTTTGGAAGCTAAATTTGATCTGTGTTATGGTGGACTTCAATAAAATAAAGCTATCAGCACCTTGCTCTTATTTCATGAGGATGTTGAGGTCCTAAGACTAAAGGAGTTTTAAATTCATGGAATAACATTATTTAAATGCTAAGTTCAGTTATTATAATTATTTCACTGAACAGTAATTCAATTCAGAAATTCTGGAAATTTAAAAATAGCTTCTGTATGGACTCTGACCTATGTGTATGGATTTGGCCTTTTGCATCCTTTGGGGATGGAGGCAAGAGATTCAGAGGAAACAGTCCCAGAAGTAACCAAGCATTATCAAGCCTGACTGTCCTCACTTGTTTAACCCTTGCCATAGTGATTATGGACAACCCTTCCCCCCATCTAAGATACCCAAATCAGGAGGACCAGGCTGATGCAAGGTACGTGGTATGGGGGGTAAGGGGAGGAGCACTGAAGGGTAAGCTTAAATTTGAATGTGTGGATTTGAAAGGTAGACAGATACGCCTGTGGAGCTGCAGTGGTTGAAGCAACAATTTCCTCTAGCCCCAAGACTTCCAAGGAGCCAAGAAAGACCCCCCCAATTCCCCATCACAGTCATGGACAGGTAAAGAGGCAACCTCCTTACAGGTCAGACCAGGGCAATTCATAGCAAAAGTAAGTGAAAATGTTCACTTGCTTTCTCTGGCTTTTTGCTATCTGAGTCATGGTCTTTCTCTCTCTCTTTTCTTTTTGGTCATCTGTATTTGACTCATTTCTCCCTGATTTCTCCCCCCTTTTTTCCTCCCCTTTCTTTCAGGTTCAAAGTTTGTTTGTGTTAAACTTTTTCTAAATCTTTCAATAAATATTCCTTAGCTCTCATTTTCTTTTTTTTTAAAACTAGTTCATGGGATCTTTTTTTTAAATCTTTACCTTCCACCTTAGAATCAATACTGTGAATTGGTTCTAAGGCAGGAGAGCAGTAAGGGCTAGGCAATAGGGGTTTAATGACTTGCCTGGGGTCACACAGTTGGGAAGTGGCTGAGGTCAGATTGGAACCCAGGACCTCCCATGTCCAGGGCTGGCTCTCAAACCACTGAGCCACCCAATTGCCCCCTAGTCCACAAGATCTTAAATCTGTGACCTCAAAGGCCACAAGTTCTTCATTTTATAGATGAGGAAATTAGGGAGTTTTTGCTTAAATCTCAATGCCCAAATTCTCTGAATTTTGGGCGCAAATTTTCTCTCCTGTAGTCCCAATTTCTATCATCATTCCTAACACATATGGATTCTCTATCAAAATTTATATCTTAAAATTTTATATTGCTCTGCACAATAGTGATAATAATCCATTTTGTACAACAAATGATTTTGATTTGGAAGAGGAATATTCAGAAGAGTGAATATTCCTTTTTTTGTTTCAAGATTACCTACTTAATTCATATACTTCATCCATATGGTATCTTTGCCACCAAGCAGGGCGACCTATTTAAAACTTTCTCAAGGCTTAGAATAGTTGAGCTCCCTACTATATACTTAAAGGCAAACTCTTGTGGCATGGCCCTCCAGACTATAAGCGAGATTCTTGTTTTTAACCCTTGTGGTTACTTACTTCAGGTGTTGGTCAATAGGGCTTGGGCTAGAGTCACTTCTAGGTAGGCAGAGTCCAGTGCTTGTTTTTAATGAAATGCAAATTAGATAATGGGGAATGGACTGGATAAGATTTTTCAGAGAGAGAAAAATAAGGAAAGGAAACAGATGAATTTCATGGAAGAAAAAAAGAAACAGCCAAAGAAAGAGAAAAAAGTGGCCTCTGTGAAGCAAATATGACCAAAAGAAGAAAAAGAACTCTCAGAAGCAGAGGGAGACAGAGAAAAAAGCCAAATATGGTAGATGAGCAACGTTTAATGCAGCGATTTCCAATATGGGGGTTGTGGACCCTCTGGGAGTACCTTGGAGTTATTTAAAGAAGACCACACATCCATATTCTTACCAACTTTTGTCATTTTGATTCCATGTAGAGCTCTGAAAAATATTCAATGTGGCTGAGTAAAATGAATAAGCAATTATACTTTATCTAGGCTGAATAAATGATTTTTACATGTATGTATTACCACTATTTTTAGTGGCATGTAGAATTTATTATGAATAAGCTGAAAATTTAACCAATGTACTCACAGTAATTACTTGTTTTCTTTCAATAGATGCTTATAGCACAATTACTATCCTGTGTGGGTCCATGAAATTTTTTTATTTTGGATCTTAGGAAGAAGTTATTTTACTCACAAAAGTTGGGGACCACTGAAAATGCAATTCTCTCCAGGGAAAAATAAAATCCCTGCAATATTCATTGGAATTGGTTACTCTAGAAGAGAAGTGCTACATTAAGGTTATTTTAAACCCATTAGATTCTGGTTTGCATTGTTAAGGAAGTAGCTAATGTTCTAGCTCAGGGAGCACAGCTGTTCAAGAGGAGCTGACAATTTGAACATCTAAAACCTGTATTCAAAAAGTCCTTTTCATTCTGATGAGATGCATGGAGGGAGTGCTTTTCTCCATAAATTCTGTGAGAAATAGAAAGACCCTGCTGTTTAGCTGGTAATGTAAAGGGCCAGGAGATGGAGTAAGAGGGAGGTGAGAAAACCCAAAGAAAGATGAAAGGTCATGCAACTCATTTCACTTATGACAGGAAGAGCTACTATAAAAAGGCTTACTGATCTATATGGAGGATGAGAAAAGGTCTAAGAAGGGGAGTTCTGCAAGTTAGCAAGAGAGATGTTATTTCACAGACTTATAGAATGTTAGGACCATGGAAGAATCTTAGAATTCATCTAATTCAGTGGTGTCACATTCAATAATTTGTGGTACAGAAATTGGCACACAAAGGAATATTATCTATGTTTTGGTGTGGCAGTCAGGTATCATGTCAGATAGAGCACTGGTCCTGGAATCAGGAAGACCTGAGTCTTAATTCAACCTCAGACATTTGGTAACTGGGTGACCCTAGGCAAGTCACTTAACCTTGTTTGCCTCAATTCCTTATCTGTAAAATGAGCTGGAGAGGGAAATGGCAAACCTCTCCAGCATCTTTGCCAAGAAAACCCCCAAAAGGATCATGAAAAGTCAGACATAACTGAAACATCTGAACAAGAATGTTTTGTTGTATTTTCTTTATTTTGCTAAACATTTTGGTGTCTCTGAATTTGATCCCCTTAATCCCTATTTAAAAATGAGGAAATGGAGGCCTTGAGGAATAAGGTAGGCTTGCCCAAATGACTCAGCTAGTTAATGAGAAGTAGTTAGTGGTAGAGTACAGTATACAACCTGTATTTTCCAGGCCATTGTTATTTCCTATACAACAAGCTGCCTCATTAAAAAAATTATTTTTTTGAAATTGGTCTCTTTATCTCTCTTAGGTTGGAAATACAGTGGCCACACATGGAAGCTTTATCACCATGGAAGCTTTAACTTGCTCTCTTTTTCTGGCCTGGGCTTTCCTCCCTAGGAAGCCAGAAGGCTCTCTGCTTCAGGGGATTCACCATATTGACTCCAGACTTAACATAGACACCTAATCAGTGAACCCTACTGCAACCTAGAACTCCCAGACTCAAGCGATCCACCAGCCTAAGCCTTCCCAGTGGCAGGGACTATGGTCACAAAGAGAGAAGATGACACTGAAAGTAAATTGGTCAGGGCTAACAACAAAGCATAGCTTTATTAAATATGCCATTTGGTAGGGATGGGGGAAAAGGAAAAGGAATTCTTTTGTCTTATCTCTAAATGATGCCCCTTTCTCTAATTCCTCTTATCTCCAACTCACATCACCCCTTCAACATTCTCTCTGTCTCTCTGACTCTGTCTCTTCCTCTCTTCCTCCCTTCCTCTCTCTGTCTGTCTTCTGTCTCTGTCTCTATCTGACTCTGTCTGTCTGCCTCTCTTCTTCCCTTCCCTCCTCTCTTTCCTCCTCTTTCTTCCACCCTTACCCTTTCTCTTCCTTCCTTCCTCTCTCTCTTCCNACTGATAACCCTCGCAGGTGCAGCCATGCTGCAAGCAGGAGGCACAGCATTCCCCAGGCTCCAGCACCTCCTCAATGCAATTCTCCAAGGGCTTGCAGTCCACACCTGTGCAATCCTTCTGGGCCCGAGAGCCCCTAGAGAGGATCAGCAGCACAGTCATAACTGACACACAGTCCCAAGGAAACCCTCTCGCCAGTGCCATCATTCCCCTCTCCAGAAAAGGAAACACCTCAACTGCACTTGCCACTTGACCTGGGCTCGTCCAGGCAGGAATCTAGCCTGTCTCCGGTCCAGAGCGGCTGCGGCCCTCCAAGATCCTTCTTTTCTCCTCTTCAGTCCTGCGTTTATGAAAGAAAACTCTGTTAGTGACTCTGCTCAATGTGCGCACGCACACACACATACACACACACACACACATACAACTCTCACACACATCCTGCCTGTTAAGCATTAAAGATCCTTAGAAGTTGGGATAACATCCAACAGCTGGAAAGCTCGGCAAGGAGTTAATCATCATGTCTCCAGCATTCTGCAGGCCCTCCATCTCAGCTAGGAGGAGTTAGTCCCCATGAGCTATCTGAAATCCAGGCCTACTTGGCTGCTTCAATTCATAATTGTTCTCACTGGGCCAAAAGAATTCTTTATACCTGTAAAAACTACATTCATCTCTCTCTCTCTCTCTCTCTCTCTCTCTCTCTCTCTCTCTCTCTCTGTCTTTCTTCTTCTTCTTCTTCTTCTTCTTCTTCTTNCTCCTTCTCCTTCTCCTTCTCCTTCTTCTTCTTCTTCTTCTTCTTCTTCTTCTTCTTCTTCTTCTTCTTCTTCTTCTTCTTCTTCTTCTTCTTTTCTCTCTCCTTCTCTTTCTCTTTCCCCTTCTCCCTCTTCTCCCTCTCTCTCTTCCACCCTTTGCTTTTCTCTTCCTCCCTTCCCCTCTCTCTTCCTCCCTTCCCCCTCTCTCTTCTTCCCTTCTGTTCTTTCTCCTCCTCTTCTCTCCCCCCCTCTCATACACACTACAAAAACTTCTATTACAGTTTTTCCTCTATAGTTTTCAGTAGAATGCATTTGGATAATGTTCTGGGTTATAGAGTTAGCCTTATGGAGGTAGCTAGACAACTCAGGAGATTGAAAACTATGCTTAGAGATGGGAAGTCCTGGTTTCCAATGTGACCTCAGATATTTCCTAGCTGTGTGACCCTGAGCAAGAACCACAATTGCTTAGCCCTTACAGATCTTCTGCCTTGGAACCAAGATACAGTATTGATTCTAAGACAGAAGGTAAAGGTTTAAAAAAACAATTAGACTTATTATTTTATATACCAAACAATATAAAGCAATCTATTAAAACTTATTTTTATTTTCTAAATATATTTTTATGTGTAGATCAATTTTAATAATCATTTTCTGATATTTTGCAATCCATGTTCTCTCCTTCCTTTCCTCCCTTCCTCTTTCCCAGAGATAGCAGGTAATATGATATAGGTTATCCATGTGCTATCATGCAATATATATGCATATATTGCGCATATACACCCATATTTGTCATATTGTGGAAGAAGACACATATTGCTTATGTAAGAAAAAAACTCATGAAGGATATAAAGGGAAATGCTCCAATTTGCATTCAGGCTCCATTTAGGGTGGTGGACAGCCCTTTTTTAAAATCATGAATCTTTTGGAAACCAATAAGTTTAAAATAGAAGTTTTAAATTTTGATGTAATTAGTGTTCTCCTTATCTCCTCATTATCACCATCATTACTGCTTATTGAACGGATATTCTTACACATCTTTGGGACATTTGACCCATTAAAAGTCTGCTTATAACAGGTGTTGGTTGATCTGTAGCCTTGAGAAATAAAACAATTCTCTTCAGTGCCCAACATATCATACTTAATTAAATCAGACATGACCTTCTGAGGAGAAGGTTGCTAAAGTTGTGTGAGCTATGAAATAGGAAAAGTGAAACTAGAAAATCCACCAGAGTAATTCACAAGAAAAAAAATATTTGAGAGAATATGGATGAAAAGAGGAGGACAGGGGGTAAATGAATACAGTCCAACAGTTTGAGAATCATACATAGAGTGTGCTTCCTGAAGAAGATACTAGACAGGAGAGCTTCCATGATTCTGTCTCACAATAGTAGATCTCTCCAAGGTCTGAAGGAATTAGCTAATTACCAAAGAGGTGAGTTTTCCTAATGACCTAGGTAATGGTTGTTCCATGTTCTTGATGAACCAGTCTCAAGGGAATAGGTTTCTATATTTCTCAGTCCTATAGCAAAAGAGATAATAGCATTTTCCCTGTCAAATATGACCTTAGTGATGAATATCTCTAAGTTGAATTGATATCTACAGTGACTGTTGGGCAAGACAATTTTTTTTTCAAATCTATTCTTTCTTCTTGTTGTCCATAGCCTCTTAATGAAACAAAGGAAATTTCTCTACCACTTCAAAAATGTAAGATGGGCTAAGGGTCGTCACGAAACCTACCTGTGCTATGTTGTGAAACGTCGGGATAGTGCCACCTCCTTCTCTTTGGACTTTGGCTACCTTCGCAACAAGGTATCAATCAGAGTGTACTTTCTAGGAAGTTTAGAGCTAAACCAGTTATTTGATCCCTGGAATTAATTCAATTTCTTCTTCACTTATTTACACACGTATTCCCAATACTTGCCTGTATTCCTACCTATCAGCCATTTATGGCATACTTACAAAATCAACCAGTTTTCATATTCTTTAGCACTATCCCCATTCCCACATCTTTATCATATAACCTATGTTTTTACTCTCTCTAGCTTCCCACTTTGTCCAGAAGTTGCCCCCCTACAATCAATCAACCAATAAATACTGGGTAGTTAGGGAGCACAGTGGAGAGAGCTCTGCACCTAGAGAGAGTTGGGAAGATCTGCGGACAGACACTGAGCAACTCACCTGACCTTTAGCTCAATTTCTTCATTTGTAAAATGGGGATAATAATAGCATCTATCTCTCAAGATAGTTCTGATGACAAAGAGAGGCTAAAATATTTATAAAAGTGTTTTTTAAACATAAAAGATACATATATTATAATCTGAAACACATGCTATAAACAGATCTAAAAAACACACACACATATATGTATATATATGTGTGTATATATATATATATACATATATATATACCACCTATTATTATTTATTGAATGTCTACTATGTTCCAGATACTGTGCTGGGCAAAGAAGGGAAATTACCCTTAATGGAGCAGATATGTTCATATAATAGTATATTAAAAATGTGGAATGGGACTGGACCTCTGTTTTTATTGACATAGGAACATCCCAATTGTTTATTCTTCTTTTTTCTGATGTGTACTCATGTCTTCTCTTTAATTTATAGTCTTAGAGTATTGCCTGGGGTGGGGTGGAAGAGATTGATGATTTTCCCAGGGCTCCATAGCCAGTACACTTCAAATGTGTGACTTGAACTCAGGTCTTCCTAACTTCAAACTTACCTCTCTATCTACCACATCATTTTGATCAAGTTCTGGAAGGAATCAGTCAATCAGAAGGTTTTTTTTTTAAAAAGCATTACTTCTGTCTTAGAATTAATAGTACATATTGGTTCTAAGGCAGGAGAGAGGTAAGGGCCAGGTAATTAGGGTTAAATCATTTATCCAGGATCATGCAGCTAGGAAATATCTGAGGCCCAATTTGAACCCAGGACCTCCCAATTCCAGTCCTGGTGCTCTATTGAGGCTGCTAGCCACCTGTAGGGTACTTCTAGTATGTGAAGTCCAAGTGTAGACTAAGTAAGCTTCTAGGGTGAAGAGGTTTTTGGGTTTTGGTAGAACAATTCTGTGTTCCTTCTTCATATATAAATTATAGTTTAGAGCCTGAGCCTTTGAGTTCAGTGATGTTGGGAACTCTCAGGAGGAGAAATTCTTTTCTCTGCAACTTAGAATCTTAGGAAGTTGCTTAGATCAATGTTATCAAGTGGAAATAGAAACCGGTACCACTAAACCATATATAAACCCTGTCAGCTACATATTGACTTAGAAAACCACATAGAAATATTATCTATGCTCCATTGCATTTTGATTTATTATATTTTCAATTTCATTTTAACCTGATTTTGCCATATTTGGGAGGGATGGGGGCCTCATGTAGTCCATGGGCTTTGTGCTTGACACCTCTGCACTGAGAAGTTAAATGACTTTATGAAATATACACAGAATAAGTACAAAGCAATTTGCGGGGTGAGTACTAAGAGACGAGGGAACAATACTGGCCTCATAGGGAAGATGATGTTTGAGCTGAGCCCAGAAATTCTTTTTCTAAATTTTATTTTAAATTTTACTTTTTAAAACCCTTACTGGAATCACTACTGTGTATTGGTTCCAAGGCAGACCAGTGGTAAAGGCTAGGTAATGGGGGTTAAGTGACTTGCCCAGGGTCACACAGCTAGGAAGTGTCTCAGACCAGATTTGAACCTAGGGCTTCACATCTCTGGGCCTAACTCTCAACCCACTGAGCCACCCAGCTGTCCCCTGAGCCCAGAAATTCTAAGAGGCAGAGGCAGGGAGTGAGTGCTTTCCAGGTATGGAGGACAATCTGGACCAAAGCAGGGGGACCAGAGATAGCTTATTGTGCATGAGAAGCAACAAGATGGCCAGTTTTTCTGGACCATAGAAAGTATAAAGGGGAGTGATATGTAATAAGACTGGACTAGGTAAGTTAGGATGAGGTTGTGAAGGGTTTAAAAAAGTCAAATGAAGGATTTTTTGGTTTGTTTTAAAACCCTTACCTTCTGTCTTAGAATCGATACTACACATCAGTTCCAAGGCAAAAGAGAGAGGTAAGGGCTGGGTTATTGAGGTTAAGTGACTTGTCCATTGTCACCCAGCTAAGAAGTGTCTGAAGTCAAATTTGAATCCAGAACCTCCTTTCTCTAGGACTGGCTCTTTATCCTCTGAGCCACTTAGCTGTCTCCTAGGTAGATTTTCAATATGACTGATCAACAAGCAGTTTCTAGGAGTGGCAGGCTATTACTACTCTTCTTCAATCTTAGGAAAGTATTTTTTTTTTAAAGTATAGATAAGTAAATGTAATATCCAACTTTGCTTTGTAGTAAAGTAGCATTATTCTTTTTATTCTCCACTTCCTTTAAGCTCATCTCAATCCGGCCAATCAATACCTCTAACAATCTCCCCCTACTTTCCCTTCTTTCTTTAGAATGGCTGCCATGTAGAATTGATCTTCCTTCGCTACATCTCTGCCTGGGACCTTGATCCTAGCCGGTGCTATAGGGTGACATGGTTCACTTCATGGAGCCCCTGCTATGACTGCGCCCGTCATGTGGCGAACTTTCTTCGCTGCTACCCTAATCTAACACTTCGGATTTTCACTGCCCGCCTCTACTTCTGTGAGGACAAGAAAGCCGAGCCGGAGGGGCTTCGACGTCTGCACCGGGCTGGGGTCCAAATTGCTATCATGACTTTCAAAGGTCAGGATGGTTGAAGATGTAGGAATATGAGGGGAAAATACTTTTCAAGCCTTATGTCAATCAGGAGTAGGGATGGAATGGATTCAGAATTCATATTAAGAAAAGACATTGAGGTGAGGATAGATATAACCGAAAGGGTTTCAGGTTTGGGTTACAATTTGGCTCCAGGGTCAAAGATTGGGATTGGAATATTGTAGGAAGATAAGCGAGGGCATGAGATAATGCATGTGGAAGGCGATAGATCAATACACAGAACAGGGAGACGAATATTATATTAGAAACCATATTGGATTTGGAGTTTAAGGACCTGAATTTGGATCCTAACTATGCTAGTGACTACTTGTTTGCCCTTGAGTAAGTAATTTAATTTGTTTGCTTTTGTGTAAAATTCAGTGCTTACAATCTGCTTGAGGGGGTCAAACCTGCCATGTATGGAAAACTAACAATATAAGAATTATATAATAATGCACCCATCCTTTAGTTGGAGAATATGATTTACTTTGACTTGGGACCTGACTCCCCTCCTCCCCTTTTCACCTAAGATTACTTTTATTGTTGGAACACCTTTGTGGAAAATAAAGAAAGGACCTTCAAAGCCTGGGAAGGATTGCATGAAAATTCTGTTCGTCTGTCTCGGCAACTCCGGCGTATCCTTTTGGTAAGAGGTTCCCTTGTTCTCCAGCTTCCTTTGAGCCTCCTTTTCTTACTCTTTTTATGACTTCAGATTCTCTCTCTTTCTCCCTGAGACCATTTTTTTACTCCTTCTTTCTCTTTATCTCTTCTTTATTTTTATCTTGCATTGCTTCTTAATTTATTACTTCTTGATCTTTCTTTTTTAATCTTTTTTTATTTAAAAAATTATCTTTATTTTTATTCTCACTTCTTTAACTTCTTATCGTTATTTAAAAAAAACAACAAAAAACAAACTACCTTACCTTACATCTTAGTATAAATTCTAAGAAAGAAGAGAAGGACTTGTGCAGGGTCCCACAGCTAGGAAGGGTCTAAGGTCCTCGTGCTTCCTGGTTGGCACTCTATCCACAGTGTCACCTCTCTATCCTACTCTTATCTTCTTTCAAGATTTTTCCTTTTAACAATTTCTCTCTTTTAGCCTCATGCTTCTGTCCTTAATTTCTTTATTTCCTTGTCTCTATTCTTTCCTGTCCTGTATCTTTTTAATCTTTGTCTTCAAACTCATTCTTTAGACCTATTCACTCCTCTCAATTCTCTCCTCAAAGATTGCGCATTGGACGGTACACCCCTCATTTCTTTCTTTTTCTTTTTTTCCAGCCATTATACGAGATCGATGACTTAAGAGATGCCTTTCGTACTCTGGGGCTTTGATACCAGCTGCAAGATCATACAGAGAGACATAATTAGAGACAATGAGTCCATCCACCTCAACCTCTTCTTTCTATCCCTAAATTGGCACTTTTAACCTCCATTTCCTTCTTTTATTTCCCTTCTGTTTTTATGAATTCACAAGAAAAAATACTTTGAATTCCTTTATGATGTCCTGAGAAAAGAAGACACATATTTCCTGCTCAGGACCACAAAATTCTATTCATCCTCAATTCTCCCTCTCCCCAAACTCTGTTCCTTACAACACCTCCCTCTAGAAGGTACTTGAATTAGTGAATGAATTCACCCAGCAAGAATCTACCACTCTGGTAACATGAATTTTGGGAAATGCTGAAGCAATGAAGGATGAGAACATTTTCAATATCCTCCACCCTGGACCTTCTGGCCAGTATCATTTTTCATAATTTGTTCCAGTTGAATTTTCAGTGACCTCACCGATGCTCCTAACCTTTTGCCTGGATAACATGATTCAACTTTCAGTGAATGCAGTTTTCTATAGGGATACTCCTTTTCCAGGCCACAGTCTCATCTCTGTGAGAGAGGTTGAATGACTCTAACCTTACATCTTCTTCTTTTATTATATTTTTAAAACCTTTTTTAAAAAAGCATTAATATCTGTGCAGTGCTGTATTTTAGCTTTGTCTGATTCATGTGTTTATGTTTGTAAATAAATATTTTTATGTATGGGATACACTTAGTACTTCCTCTAATTTATCCAAGTAAATTCTGGTAGAGGACTTTTGAATGGTTTTAGTCTTCAAAAAATGCTGAACCAAGTTGTATTTTGGAGGTCAGGATTCAAAATCATTGCCAAACAGTGATACCCCAAACTAATAAATTCCTAAGAAATACAATTTTTCTTGACAAGGTATCCAGTTTTAAACCAGTGGTTTACAACTCAACCAGAAACAGATCCCACTAAAATATCTTACAGATAGCTCCAGGTGGCATGTTGACTCAAAAAAAAATTATAGGAGCATTATTTCTGTTCTACTGAATGTTCATTTATTTTGTTAAATGTTTCCCAATTATATTCGTTGTGAAATGGAGCCCTATGTGAAAGGAATAGAAGTGGAGTGGGTCCTACATATGGAATGAGATCCACCTGTGGCATGTAGTTGTCACTGTGTGTGGTTGGAAGGGAAGTAGAACAGACATCTCTAGCCTCTCCTCTCCCTATCCTTCTGCAAGTGAGCCTTCTTGCCAGGGAAAACAGGAGGTTGGAGCTGGAAGTCACCATTGTTCTCCAACAGAGGGAGTAACAGGGCAGAAGTAGATCTAAATGCTCTCTTAAATATTGTTTGTCCAGGGGATGTGATTGGGTTCCATCTAATTTCTGATGTTTGTTATTTTGTGGGGAAAAGGGGACCTCATACTCAATATCTAAGGTTTCACCACTTTTTCACCTAATACTAGTTCCACAATGAACACATAGAGAGAATAGCAATGAAACCCATTTATCCAAATCATAATAAAACAAATCAAAGAAGGTATACAGAGGGCAATTATGCACCAGACAAGACAGAGTGAAGGAGTTCTTTCACTGAGAATGAGGCAACTCAGCTCAATCAAGATGTTTTTGGATCTCGCCCAATGGTCTCTAAAGTAGCAACCTGGGAACAAAGACATAATGGAACATGTCATCTCCACTCATATTTTCCCAGAGTCTTTTCCTTCAGTAGACTTGGCTTCTTCCATCTTCTCCCTCAAAGCTGGAAGCCAGAAATACCCAAAGCCACTCAACATCACAAACAAAGAAGACTCAAATCTTAATGAGTCCCCAAAGGAGACTGAAAGCTGTCATTTTCAAACTCTGGGAGTTGTGAGTCTCACCTTGATTGACAGGTGAAGACAGTTGGAGACATTGTAATGTTCCCAGATGCTGTGTGGACAAGAGGAAAGGCAGTTGGTCAGAGGATATAAATACCCTGATAGCCATCTGACAAGGCCCTTGGGTTTTGGTCCCTTGGCCTGGAACCCTTAGCCTTGGGCATTGATCTCTGATCTTGGAGCATTGACCTGTGGATCTCTGACCATGGGTCCTCTGATTCTCTCTGAATTCCCCCTAGATATTTAGACATCTGAACCATCATTAGATATTTAGGTATCCGGGCCTGGGTGGGAACCAGGAATAGGGAAGGAGAAGAACCAGAGGGAGGTAAGGGAGGTATTTCCTGACGGCTGTAGGACTGACATAACAACTGGCAATAAGAAGCTGAGAGGGATCATCGATACCTGTATCAACCAAGCAGATTGTTTTCTCTGGTTTGGCCGTGGCCACGCTGAGCCAGAGGAGGTGAAGAACAAGAGCTCCAGCATTACTGAAACAGCCTACAGTCCTGAGGGATTAGTGTCATAGCTTTAGTGACAGGGCCTCCTATCCCCAATCCATTCCTGATTATTCCTTTCCCTTATTAACATCTATAGATAAAGTTTATTGAGTACCTTCTTGAGTGATTATTACATCACAACCCTTGGGGAGGGAGCAACACAGTCAGATGAAAGTGTTATCCAAGGCCAATAGAGCCCAAAATTAATAATCAATACAACCCTAGGTGGGACCTGAAAGGGTAGGGATCCTGCCTGGGCACTGTTATTGAGAAGGGGTAGTTATTATAACATCCAGCTGAGTGACAGGACTTAGGTGTCCGTGTGCCAGCTATCAAGGGAATCCAAAGCACAGCTTTCCTGATTAATATTCACTATAATAACTATAATAGCAGACAAAGATACCTTCTTTATAACAAAGGGAACTGGTGAAAACTTGATCTTCTCTCACTTCTCACCAACTCTGTCTCATGGGGCAAGGCATTCATCTCCACCAATAAAGAGAGAATCCCATATCACTTGGCCTTGGGATTGGAGTTACACATTTTAATCTGATTTTGGCTCCAGGGAGTGTTTGACATCCTGGACTTTAAACCATAAGAAAGTCTTTATTATGTAGTTAGTGTTAGGCTAGACAGCTAGGTAGAAGAGAGAAGCTTGAACTAGACTTTCTACCTTCTCTTTGGGTTCACAGACTTAGTTCTGTCCACTAGCTAAGTTGAGGGTTCTCAACTTTTTATGATGACTTACCTTAAAAATCACTACTTAGGAGCAAGGGGAATATGTGGTTTATAGATGCTGAAAGGACCAAGTGGCATGGGATTGGCATTTTATGCATTCAATTACTATTGGAATTTATTTATTCACAAGGAACCAGCAAGAGAACCATAGTAGAGTGGATAGAACACAGGAGCTAGAATCAAGAAGAGGGTTCAAATCTGTCCTCAAACTCTCACTAACTGTGTAAAAAGTCATTTAACCCCAATGGACTATACCAGGGGTATGGTGGTAAATATTTAACAATTGACTCTCTAGGGAAAAAAGCCAAACACAGCTCACTTTTAAATAAATTAAAAAATAAATTTAAATAAAAATAAAATTAATCTATATTATTAATATTGCAATTAATTGCAGTTAGTATATTGCAACATCTTACATATTATAGGCACTGAATAAACATTTTCTGATTTTTGTTGAATCAAAATTTGCCTGGAATTGGCCAATACCTGAGGAGACAAAGATCCAGACTTAGCAGAGGTATCTGTTAATTGAGTGATGATTTTAAGATTAGAAATGGAAATTAGATGAACTTAAGTCTCTGATGTAACTGGGAACAAGAGATTTGTACCACAATGACTATTAAAGGAAATTGCTAGTGCCATGGATCTAGGTGAAACTGAGAAAGAGGTGGCTGAGAGTTCAGTGATAGGATTCAATTCAGTTAAACAAACATTTATCATATGTTTACTATATATAAGACCTTATACTAGGCACTAGGAACTTCATAGGAATACGATTTGTTGTTTTTCAGTCGTATCTAACTCTTTGTGACTCCATTTGGGGTTTTCTTGGCAGAAAAAATGGGATGGTTTTCCATTTCTTTCTCCAAAACATTTTTCATATAAGAGAACTGAGGCAAACAGGGTTAAGTGACTTGCCTAGGGTCACACAACTAGTAAGTTGCCTGATGCCAGATTTGAACTCAGGGAGATGAGTCCTCCTGACTCCACGCCCAGTGCTCTGTCTTCTGTGCCCTCTACCTGTCCCAAGAATATATTAGTCCTTGCCATTAAAGCAGGCTCTTAGGATCACAGTCCCTTTGAGGCCATGTAGCCCAGGCCCCTCATTTTATGAGTAAGGAACCTGAGGTCTGGAGAGATTGAGTGATAGGATGAATTCAGTAATTGGGTAGAGGATCAAGCCCTTTGTGGAGTGGGGAATTAGAAAACTGGTAGTCCTGGTGTGTTCAGTCTTGGTAGATGAAAAATGGATCTCTACATGGAACTAGAGGAGATTGGTAAAGTGTGGTTAGGGTCTCATGTGTTAATTAAGATGAGGAAATGCATGATAATGGAAAGATGACTTGTGGTAAGGTTCAACTCTTCAGACAATCGGAACCAGTGTAACCTACTGGTGAAAACACTGGACTTAATGAAAAGAAACCTGAATATGACAAAGGCAAGTAACTTGAACTTTCAGAATCTTATTTTCCTCATTTGGAAAATGGAGGGTAATAACTGTGTCATTTAAAATTACTCTAAGCCCTGGGAGACTTCCCTCGACACCTCCCATTTCCTTTGTAGGAGGTATCAGAGAAAGTATAAAAGAGAGGGTTTTGGCACCTTTTTGCTCTCTCGAGCCTGGAAGCTGGCTGAAGCTCTCTACCCTGAACCCTGCAGAGGTCTTGGCTAGTAGCTCTCTCGGCACCTTTTCCCCCTTCTATCTACCTCCTAGTTTTCCCTAGACCTTTCCTTTCCTAATCTAAATGAAACCTAGCTATCCTATAAACCTAAGTTGTTTTCTGATCTTTTATTTGAGCCCCAAAGGGCTCTGGTCAATTTGCCCCTGCCAGGGCTGGGGACTGCTACCTTCCTTTCCCTTCCTCCACCTTCCTCTCTCCTTTCTCCCATCCATCCTTCTTCCTATCTACCTTCCAATCATGTAACACTTGTGCTACCTATCCTCCATATAGTTTATCTCATCTGCCAAGATGGTATATTGGGGTGTGGGGACTATGCATACTTCGACTTCTTGGATCCACAGGTGAGAATTGGGTGAAATATGGACACCAAAAGGTGGATGAGCACCAGGGAAAAGGGCTCAGCAACCCCTCAACTAAAGGTGCTAGTCCTCCCTGAACACCCCATACACCCCTGATGGATGGGTAGATAGAGGTAGACTGATGGATGGGTGGATAGATAGATATGTAGATTAAATAGATTAATAATTTATTAAGCATTTATTTTATGCCAGGCATTGTGATAAGCACTGAGAATATAAATATAAGCAAGTAAAACTGTTCTTGACTTCAAATTGATTTCATTTTAATGGAGAAGTCAATTCATAAAATGGAGCTAGATTGAGGGAGAGGAAGTTGTATCTGTTGGCATGATGTGCAGATGACAGGGAAGTAGTAGGGAGAGCAAGATTAGGGGAAAGTTCCTCTTTCAGAGGTAGAGAATCCAGAGTCTGAGTCCAAGGTTATGGTTATATTGGGGAGTGAGGATGATGGTCTTGGGGGCAGAATAGTCAGGAGATAGTTAGGAGGTGGTATGGAGGTCTAGGTCCTAGGAAGATGAGGTGAAAGCAGTTTCCATGTCACATTTTCATGAAATTGGCTTCCCTGGAAAATGTCTGTAAGGAATAGGCTCATAGTAGAGCTAGTAGTTGGGAGTGGAGTAGGCTATACTGCTCACAATGCACGCAACCACCAATAATAATAATAGCAATTAATGTTTATATAGCACTGAGAAAGAGGCAGGAGATGGCATATGCCAGGTCAATCAAACTCTACCACCCTCTTGAACATGAGGAGAAAGTACAGTCGAGGCAATGGGAAAACATATTTGAAAGCACAGTTGGGAAATGGGATAGCTACAATGAAGACAAGTTTGGCTGAACCATAGAGTCTGGGAAGGGAAGTAATGTGTAATAAGCCTAGGAAGGATGAAACAGGGTTGTGAAGGGCTTTAAATACAAAAAAGTCTAGTTTCCATTGGATGCTGGAGGCAATAGGGAGCTACAGGAGCTTATGGAGCAGGGGAGTAGTACCATCGGAATATTCAATTTTAGGAATATTGCTTTGGCAGTTGGATTGGAGAAGGGAGAGACTGCAGGCAGAGAGATGAATTAGGAAGATATTGCAGTAGACCAGTTGGAGACTGAATGAGGGGAGAGAAAGACCGATAGGAGAGAGAAAGGATCAGAAGTAAGAGATGTTTTGTAAAAACAATTGATAAGGATATTGGCAATTGGTTATTTGTGAGATGGGGGAGAATGAACATTAGATCGTGGCTCTGAGGCAGTACAAAATTCTAGGGAGCTCTAAGAGGTGCTATACGGGGCCAGAACCCTTTCTGAGTATTGCTTCAACCAAGCATTTGAGTCTGTAGGACCGCAGACAGATCCCACGTGATTACGGTTTGGAGATCTGAGTTCACTGTTATCACTACTCTGGAGTCCCCTGCTGGGAGATGAGCGGTATGACAGGAAGCCCTGTCATTTGCATCTGTAAACTGTGTATGGAGTTTGTATCATGGGCAAGAGAAACAGAGCAATTAGAGACATTCTCTGGTTGGATGAGTGCTATGGATTCTCCACAGTGAAGGCTTGCTATTTCTGCTGTCCATTTTTAGAAGCCTGGATGCCAAAGTAAGAAAATCCAAATATAAGAGTTTCCTATAAGTTTACTTGGAAAGACATTTTAAGATATGTAAGAAAATTTCTCCAATGGGGCAGCAAAATGGCTCAGTGGATAGTGCATCAGATCTGGAGACTGGGGGTCCTGGGTTCAAATGTGACCTCAGACTTTCCTAGCTATGTACCCTGGCAAATCACTTAACCCCAGTTGCTCAGCTCTTACCACTCTTCTGCCTTGGAAGTGATACTTAGATTGATTCTATGACAGAATTAAGAAAAAGAATGCATTAGGAAGATATTGCAATAGACCAGGTGGAGAATGAACTAGGGTGGTGACTGATAGGAAAGAGAAAGGAACAGAGGTAAGAGATGTTTAAGAAAAATATCTTGATCCAAAAGGAATAAGACAATGATCTGAATCCTACTTTTAGAAATACTAACATGGTCCAATGGAAAGAGCACTGCTTTTACACGCAACACTATTTACTAAATGTCTATTATTTTCAGTAGGACTATGCTAGTCACTGAAGATACCAATATAGGCCCCTGCCCTTAAACAAATTCAATTCTTTCTACTGAGGGTGTTTATGAACTACTTTCCTTATAACCAGTGTGTGCTAGGAGGTGATTCACTGGGGGAAAGTGTACATAGATCATACTTTTAAATTTAATCCACATTACTAACATTTTTTGCATCACTTTCTGAAATCCAGGCAATCAACAAAAGAATTAATCAAGCCCTGATCAGTAGGATTTGTCATTTCTGAAGTGTAAATTATTATGCTGAAAATTTAACAGCTTGGGAGTCAATTGAAGCTGGCTCCAGCACACCCCTGCTTACAGCAACCCTTTGTGTTATTTTCTCCATTTAGCATAGGAAGAAACTAGGTTCAGAAAAGTGAATTTCAGGATCATTTGATCTAGAAGGTATTCCCCCCCCCCCCAAACCCATACTTGCATACAGGCTTCTTGATTCTATGTCAAGTGTTTTCTTCTAAGCCACTTGTGCCTTAGGATTTAGGAGTCACTTTTCATTGGCTTTATCACGATGCATTTTAATTTCTCTAAAGGGTATTTCCATATAGAACCAGCAGAGAAATGCTATCATTATATTAAGTATATGAACACATTAGAAGATCACACCGGTTTTTCCAAATGGACATTGGCTCCTCTTTCCTTCACATATAATTGCTTAAACAAATTGGTTGAGCACTCCAGGCTGTATGAAATGGACACTGGATTGGGGAAGAAGGGGCAAAATTAAGTTAATGGAAGGAAATCAGAAAGAATGTTGAGTGTGAAAAAGAGGTTGAATGGTGGGTCTGAGGTGGGGGGTAGAGAATAGAAACATGAATCTGACCACAGTTTCAGTTCCTCAAATTTCAGTCTTTGGATGTAAATTCCCATTATGTCTCTTTTATTTATCATAGATTTGATTTTGGGAAAGTTTTTTATAGTCTCTCTGGAGGTTTCCTTATCTGAATAACCACTAGGTGTCACAGTGGAGCAAATTTGACAAACTATTTTTCCTACCAGAGAAAAAAGGGAGAGAGGATACTTAGGGAACTAAGTCATATTAATAAAAATAAGAGCCATTCCCCAACTGCTAAATGGTCAAAGGATATGAATAAGCAGTTTTCAGAACTTATCAAAACTGTCAATAGTCACATGAAAAAACGACTCTAAATCACTATTGATTAGGGAAATGCAATTTAAAATAACTGAGGCACTAACTTACACTTATCAGATTGGCTAACATGGTAGAAAAGACAAATGACAAATATTGGAGAGGATGTCAAAAAATTGGGACACTAATGCACTGTTGGTGAAGTTATGAACTGATTCAATTGTTCTAGAGATCTATTTGGACCTATCCTCCCCAAATTATAAAACTGTACATACCCTTTGTTCCAGAAATACTATGTCTGTATTCCAAAGAGATTTTTTAAAAAAGTAAAAGGACTTATATGTACAAACATATTTAAAACAGCTTTTTTTGTGGTAGCAAATAATTGGAAATTGAGGGGATATCCATCAAATGGGGTATGACTGAATAAGTTGTGATATATGATTGTAATGGAATACTATTTTGGAAAAACATGGGAAAATTTATATGAAATTATGCAAATTGAAGTGATTAGAACCAGGAAAACATTGTATGTGGCAATAGCAATATTATAATAATGATCAATTATGAAAGGCTTAGCTACTCTGATCAAGATAATGATCCAAGACAATTCTGAAGGACTCATTTGAAATGCTATCCACTTCCAGAGAGAACTTTGAAACATTTGTGCATACTAAAGTATACTTTTAAAATTTTCTTTATTTTTCTTGTTGCAATATGGCTAACATGGAAATATTACATTATTTCACAGGGATAACTGATTTCAGATTGCTTGCCTTCTCAAGAGAATTTTGAACTTAAAATTAAAAAAAAGTTAAAATTAACTGGGAATTGGGGTATAGAGAAGATAAGAGAGAAGGTACACAGATTGCTCTCTACCAAATTACCCTACAAACAACTATGATATAATATTTCAAAATAAATTCTGAGCAGCATAACCTACAAAGAGATAGGACAAAATAATTTTTCAGCCCAAAACAACTTAGAAGACTGGCATGAAAGATCTATTGTAATGAGGTGGAAGGTAAACAGGATGGTAAGCAGAAATCAAAAGACATTCAATAAGGTTAAAATGTTTACATGCCTACATGGGAAGATAATTCTTCTACCTCTTAAGAACTTTGTCATTATTAGGGTAGTTAGAAGTAATATACACAGACAGAGGACAAGGGCGTGAGCTGAATATGAAAGGAAAATATCTAAAAAAATTAAAGGGTGAGAAAGAAAAAAACATTGGAAGGAGGGAGAAATAGAATGGGGCAAATTATCTCATGGAAAAGAGGCATGAAAAAGATTTTGAGTAGAGAGGGGAGCACTTGAACCTAACTCTATCCCAAGGGCTATAAAACAGTACTAATAGTACTTTGACCAAGCAATCCCATTACTAGGTTTGTATCAAAGAGATAAGGAATAAAAAGTGGAAGGATCTATATGTACAAAACATTTAAGGCAGTTTTTTTGTGGATGCAAAGAATTGGAAAGTGAGGGGGATATCCATCAATTGAGGAATGACTGCATAAGTTATAATATAAGATTGTAATGTAATACTATGTGCTATAAGAAATGATGAGCAGAAAAAGCTCAGAAAAACCTGGAAAGACTTACAAGAACCAAAGCAGAATAAAGTAAGGAAGACCAAGAAAACACTGTACACTGTATATATACACAGTACACAGAAATACTATAAGATAGACACCAGTGCCTAATAGCTTTTCTCAGTAATACAATGATCCTAAACAATACAAAGGACTCATGATAAAAAAAATGCCATCTGCTTCCAGAGAGAATCGATGCAGTCTGAATCCAGACCAAAGCAAACCTTTTCACTTTCTTTTTTATTTATTTATTTTTTTGGTTCAAGTTTCCTTCTACAAAAGAGAGATTAATATGCAAAAATGTATTATGTGATTGTACAAGTAAAACCTGTATTGGATTACTTACTATTTCATAGAAGTGGAATGGAAAGAAGGAGGGAGAGAATTCAAGATTCACAATTTCTTAAAATGTGTTGGAAACTTTTTACATGTAATTGGGGAAAAAGTACTAAAACCAAATAAAACTTACAAAAAAAAAAGACAAAAGGAAAGGAAGTAATGTTTCTCAGATTGCTTCTGGGTGGCCTGAAGATTTTTGACTTTAAGTACTATTCCCATCTTTCTTCCAATGGAGGCTGGAATTTTAAGAGAAATTATGGTGATGTGATCAGCCTCACCCAGCTACAACAATTAGCCCAGAGCAGGGTTCTTAACCTGAGTCAAAGAACTTTTATTTGAATCATACTTTGATATAGTAAACAAAATGTTTCAATAGATCTGGTTTTCTTTGGAATCTTATGTATTTTATTTTATATATTTAAAAACATTCTAAGAAAGGATCCATTGGCTTTACCAGACTATCAAAGATCCATGACGTAAAAATGGGTAAGAATCCCTAGGTTGGAGTCAAGATGGCCCCTTGGTTTAGTTGGATAGTTACTATCTCTGTTAAGTTAAGGAATTTCCATAAAGCAAAAAGTTATGAATAAAATCACTTAGAGTTTTAGCCTAATGTTTAGAGAGAGAGATTTATTTATGTATTTTACAGTTCAGGATTTGTTTTTATTCTGAACTTAACACAAAATAAAATGAGCATTCTATATATAAAGTAGAACAGAAAAGAGGATATTACAATGAAAACATTGATTTCTATTTTATGTATGTCTTGATTTTCCATTTGGATAACAAATTCACCATATAATTTTCAAACATATTCTATTTGTTTGTTTCTTATTCCATTCTGTGCATTTAAAAATACTTTAGTAACCCTTCTTTGTTTTTACTTTTTGGGAATAACTTTTTTTGGTAAGCATCTCTCTTCACAACCCTGTCAAATGAAATTAAAAAAAAGCATAGTTAAGCAAAACAAATTACTACACTGGCTGTATCTATCTATCTTTCATTCTGTACCTTGACTCCATCAACTTTCTTAGACAGAGATTTGGATTATTATCCTATTTAAATTCTCTGATTCTATCTAGCAACTGGCTCCCACCATTTGGTCATGTTCGATCTTGGATTTTATGTAAGGGACTTTCAAAGAAAGAAATTAACTGAAATCAAAACAGATTTAAAGGATATAGAAATAGGAACAATATAGCTGCTATTTGCAGGAGGGGAGAAAGAAAAAAGCCAGTCAGAAAAAAAGAGGCAGAGAGAGAGTGAGAGACAGAGTAAGAGACTTGAAGCATATCACTAGTTCCAGAATCCTCTTGGATAGAAATAATTTAGTCACCATCTTCCAAAGGCTTCAAAAGACAAACTGGAGCAGAGAAACTTCATTCTATATCTATTCTGGTTTTGCTTCAATATATTTATCATTTTGCTGCTGCTGGAGCTACCACAACCATACACTTTTCTCATATTCCAACACAGATCGTTCTTCTCACTTCTGTATTTTTTATCACTGTCCTCTTCTATTCTGTCTTGTAGTTACTGCTTATTTTTCTCTGACTGTCCATGCCAGATGTCCTGCCCCACTCTTTGAGGGGAAGATAGTTTGTCTGACTTTATTCTTTGTCAAACTGTTTTTTCTCACAGACTCATTTTCTGAGCAATGTAATTGCTTCTCTATCTCAGAGCAATTCAAAAGCTCCTATAACCACAAGAATATCAATCTTAACTCAAAGATCACTATAATTCTGGTCTCTTCTGAAGCCATGAAGCCTAAGACTTCTAAGATTTCCAATAAGGGAGAGAGCTCTTGCCCTGCTTGCAGGTCAAGATGCTTCTTAATAACCTGTTGCATCTATAAAATGAGTGTATTAATTGATCTCTAAAGTTTCTTCTGGCTCCAAATCTAGGATCCTATAACCTTTCCCAAGATCTATTCACTAAGTAGAAAAATAGCCCAGTGATCTATGCTTATAAATTGAGATCTTTTCTGTTGCTCTTCAGTTTTCAGTTGTTTTTCAGGTATGTCTGACTTTTCATGGGATTTCTTGGCCAAAGCACTGGAGTGCTTTGTCATTTCCTTCTCCAGTTCATTTTACAGATGACACAAACAGGGTGAAATGACTTGCCAGATCCCATAGCTAGTAAGTGACTAAGATCATATTTAAACTCAGGAAGATGAGTTTTCCTGACTCCACATCTGGTACTCTATTCACTATGCCATTTAGATGTCCCATTTTTATAGAAGGCAAAACCAGGTCAAAGGATGAGACTTTTGTTTTGACCTTGAAGCCCTCTCCTTATACATGTGAAAATGTTCACTGACACCTCTTTTGTGACTTTGATTCCACGGCTTTGATGGAATATGAAGAATATTCTTGTGTTAGATCATCAATAAAGATGATTGCTTGTTATTTGTAGATCTGAGCTAGATCTTTGTTTGTTTGTTTTTTTAAAGAGAACATCTTGGGGAAAAGATAGCAGTATAGCAGAACTAAACATGAACAGAAACCAGAGATAAGAGAGGGGCTATCCACACAAATTGAATGTGGACCTGCAGGGTTAAAATCTGTGTATCTAATTGACCCATGAAGGGAACCCCTTGGTTCCAGAGATGGCAAGTATGGAAAAAGCAGTATATCAGCCTTTCTATCCATGACTGTCAACTGTAGATAATCAGTGGCAGATTGGGGAAATGTTACCAAGACAAGAACCATGGAGCTCCAAGAGGGTAAGGGAAATCACGTGACCTAAGAGATTTTGGATCCAAGAGTAGAGCAGTGAGAATTCTTGGATCCAATCTCCTGTAGAGTGCTAGTTCTTTGTGTTTTTCCATTTTCTTGTAAATGAAATAAGGACTGTATGATAGCTGATGTAAATTGTTAGTTTAAGTACTTACAAGAGGAATTATTTTTTCTTTTCTCTGAGACTTAGATGAACCAGATCCTGAGATTTTTATGTAACAATTAAAATTATCCTGAGAGACTAATTTTTGGATAAGAATATCAGTTTATTGATTATATCAGTTTATTGGTCAGGCTAACATCATAACCAATAACGATATATATATATATATATATGTCAATGATGCTCTCAAGTGATCAGAGATCCTGGATTTTGGTCAGGTGGCTTAGCAAATAGAGTTTTAAGGGCTCATTATTCATTCCCTCACTTGAACATTTTAAGACATCTCTTGGGTGAACACTTAAATAGGAGATGACTTGTCAAACCCTCAGCCCTTTCCCTCACCAACAGATGGACAGGTGAACGCTTGCACATATGCTGGAAAGGAATCCTTATCCTCTTCATTTATTAACTAAATTCTATTAAAAAGGAAGCCATTCTTTAGGATTCCTAAGAACAAGGAAAATGCAAAAAGCAGTAGACTGGATGGAATCTTTGATGCAGATCCCAGACACAGGAATTCCAAATAATTTCCCCTAATATACAGGAATTGGGTCCTGATATAAGGATTAATAAAGTATATTAAAAATAAATTCTCACACATATAAGAGTCCTGGGGTAGGGACAAAACAAGGCAAAAAAAGGGTGATTTATGGGAAATACTTGGATATTGAAATGAAACAATAAATATATGCCAATAAAGCTGATAATCTAAGTAAAATTAATTAATATTCACAAAATATAAACTTCCCAACTTAATAAATATACATATATAAATATATAATATAATAATAAAGTAGAAATAGAATACTTAAATAACTCCATCTTAGAAAAAGAAATCAAGAAAGATGGTGGTGGGGAGGGGAGGGAGAAGTTGTGGGAGGAGATGGTTAAGAGACCCTACAGAGATGTAGGAGGGGAATAAGAAATAAGAATAAGAAAAAAGAAATCGAGCAAGTCATAAATGAATTCCCCCCACAAAAAATTCCTAGGACTAGATTGATTCATAAGTGAATTCTACCAAACATTTAAGAAAGAATCCCAATACTATATAAACTATTTGAAAAAAATATGTAAATGAGTCCTAGCACATTCCTTTTATGACACCGATATAGTTTTTTTTTTTTGGTTTTTTATAAACCCTTAACTTCTGTGTATTGGCTTATAGGTGGAAGAGTGGTAAGGGTGGGCAATGGGGGTCAAGTGACTTGCCCAGGGTCGCACAGCTGGGAAGTGTCTGAGGCTGGATTTGAACCTAGGACCTCCTGTCTCTAGGCCTGACTCTCAATCCACTGAGCTACCCAGCTGCCCCCGATATAGTTTTAATACCTAAGCTAGGGAAAGAAAAAACAGAGAAAGAAAACCATAAACCAATTTCCTCGAAGAATATCAATGCAAAATTTAAAAATTAAACACTAGTAAGGAGATTATAGCAATATATCACAAAGATCATACACTATGACCAGATAGCGATTATAGTAGGAATGCAGGACTGGCTGAATATTAGGAAAACTATCAGCACAATTAACATTATCCATAACAAAACCAACAAAAATCATATAATTATACCAACAGATACCAAAAAAAGTCTTTTTACAAACTATAATGCCTATTTCTATTAAAAACACCAGAAAGGATAAGAATAAATGGAGCTTTTCTTAAGATAAGTATTAACTACTTAAAATCAAGAACAAGCATTTTTTGAAAAGGGGATAGCAGCCTTCCTGATCACATCAGAGATGAAGCAAGGATATCCATTATTACTACTATTATTCAGTATTGTACTAGAAATGCTAGCTATAACAATAAGGCAAGAAAAAGAAATTGAGGCAATGAGGAAGCAAAATATCACTCTTCTTAGATAATAAGGTAATACTTAGAGAACTCTAGAGAATCAACTAAAAAAACTAGTTGAAACAACTTCAGCAAAATTTCAGGATATAAGATTTGTTGCTGTTCAGTTCTTTTAGTTGTGTTCGACTCTTTTTATGAAGCCATTTATTGTTATCTTGGCAGAGAGAGGTACTGGAGTGATTTGCTATTTTCTTCTCCAGTTTGTTTATAGATGAGGAAACTGAGGCAAATAGAGTGAAGAGACTTGCCCAAGGTTACAAAACTAATAAGTGTCTGAGGTCAGATTTGAATTTGTGTCTTTCACACATCAGGCCTATCTACTGTACCACTTAACTACCCTCAGAATAGAAAGCAAACTCACACGAATCCTCAGCATTTTAATATACTTACCAATAGCACCCAACAGGAAGAGATGGAGAAATTCCATTTAAAATAACTTCAGACAATATAAAATACTTGGAAATCTACCTGCCAAGACAAACATAGGGAATATGTAAATACAATTACAAAATACTTTTCACATAAAGACAAATCTAAACAATTGGGAAAATTAATTGCTCATGGAAAGGACGAACCAGTATGATAAAAACAACAATTCTAAGTTAATTTATTTATTTAGTACCATACCAATCAAACTACCCAAGAATTATTTTATTGATCTAGAAAAAAATAACAATATTTATCTGAATCTGAAAGAATAAAAGGAAAATGAGAATCAGTGAAGAAATGTAAAGGAAGGTGGTTTAGCAGTTCCAGATTTCAAACTATATTACAAAGTAGTAATCATGAAAACAATCTGATACTGGCTAAGAAAATAGAGAGGTAGATCAGTGAAATAGATTAGGTACACAATATATAGTAGTAAATGATTATAATAATCTAGGAGTTGATAAACCTAAAGATATAAGCTTTTGGAGTAAGAACTTACCATTTGACAAAAATTTCCAGGAAAACTGGAAAGAAAGTTGGTTAGAAGTTAGGTATAGTCCAGTATGTCACACAATAACAAGGTAAGGTCAGAATGGATAAATTATTTAGCCATAAAGTTTGAATAAGTGATGTACCTGTTAAATCTAAGGATAAGGCAAGAGTTAATGATCAACAAAAGATAGAGAATATCAGAGGAAGTAAAATGGATATTTTTGATTACATGAAATTAAAAAGCTTTTGCACAAATGCAACCAAAATTAGGAGGAAAACAGGAATCTGAGAAAAGTAATTTTCTCTGATAAAGGCCTCAATTTTCAAATATATAGAGACTAAAACAAATTTATAAAAAGAAGAACTATTCCCTAATTAGTCAAATGCTGTATAGGATGTGGAAAAATTGGGCACTTATGCACTAGTGGTGTAGTTGTGAACTGGTTTAATCCCTCTGGAGACTTTAGAACTATGGCCAAAAGGCTATATAAACTGTCAATTCCCTTTGTCCCAGCAATTCCACTACTATGTCTGTATCTCAAAGAAATCAAAGAAAAGAAAAAAGGAACTATTTGTACAAAAATATATATAGCAACTCTTTTTCTGGTGGTAAATAATTGGAAATCAAGGGGATGCCCAGGAACTGGAAATGGCTGAATAAGATTGTGATGGAATATTATTGTGCTATAAAAAATGATGAGCAGGATGGTTTCAGAAAAGCCTGGAGCTATGTGAAATCATGCAGAGGGAAGTGAGTAGAAGTAGAAAACACTGTACACAGTAATAGCAATACTGAAACAATGATCAACTGAAAAACTTAGGTACTCTGATCAAGACAATGATCTAAAACCTGTGATATGAAGGACCTATAATGAAAAATGCTATCCACATGCAGAGAGTTGGCTGATGAACTCTAAATGTAGATTGAATCATATTTTTATTTATCTTCTTTCCTTTTTAATTTTGTTTTTAATGTGGTTTTTTGCAATATCATTTATATGGAAATATGCTTTCCATGACTTCGCATGTATAACTGATATATTGTTTGCCTTCTCATCGAGTGGGATTGGGGCAAGAGGGAGGGAAAGAATTTGATACTCAAGATTTAAAAATATATCTGTTAAGTTTTTTAAACATGTTATTGGGAAATATTTAACAAAATAAATATAAAAAATTACATATATGAAATGAGTTAGCCCCTGTTTAAAAAAAATAGTCATTGGATCACTATGTAAACATGAAATAAATCAATGCTGGAGGTGACACATTGGAATTAATTTTCTAGATATCTTGAAGAGTGGAAAGTATCATCCTCGTGAAAGGCAACCAAGAAGATATCAGTAACTATTAACCATATCTTAACTTCCTAATTTCTATAAAATCTTATGGAAATAATCTATATATGTATCGAAGTTGATAAAAAATGAAATAGGAACAAGAGAGACTTTAGCAAATGATTTCCCATTTCATGTTCACATTCATACTACATATTCACACTCTCATAATTGACTTAAAGGTATAGAAAATATAAGATCCCATTATGCTTATAGTTTGTTGAGTACAAAAAAAAATCCCACAAAAATATAACCATATTTAATTCAGTAGATAAAGAACATTATAGGCTGAAGTAAATTACATTATGTTAGTGGCAAAAATTTAGATGCAAATACTGTTGGGAGGGTTTTAATTTAGAAAACTCATGCTTAGCATGGTAGCCAGGCAGTATACTGGTTAGAGCACCACGCTTGGAGTTGGAGAAATGGGGTTCAGTCTGGTCTCAGACAGTTCCAAGTTGTGTGACCCTGGGCAAGTCACTCAACCCCAATTATTTAGCCCTAAAAAACTCTATCTTAGAATACTACCATGGAAAACAAGGGTTAAAAAAAAGAAAGAAAATATGCTCAGAAAAATAAATAAGCCTCTTAAGTAGTCAGAATGAAGGATACCAGAGGAGCAGTATGAGTGATGATAATAATTGCTAGCATTTATATAGTATCACTATAATCCAGACACTGTTAAGAACTTTATAAAAAGTTATCTCATTTGATCATCACACTAGTTAGGTGTTATTATCATCCCCATTTTACAGTTGAGGGAAGTAATATTCCTACATCAATATAGATTCACCGATGTATTGAATTATCTCATGGTTGCAAACCATAGACATAGAATGAAAAAAAAATTAAACTAATTCTATTGAACTTGATATCATTCTTTCTAAGAGTTTGACAAGCTCTTATACTTTGTGTCATACCCACAGGCACCCCTGCTTACATGTGGTTCCTTCCAAATAGAGGTATTTCAGATTTAAGGTACTTTATGGATTTATATCTGCTCATGAAGCCCCCACTGATGTATTAACTTTTCCTAGCTTGGCAGAGGACATAATTCATCCGAAGTAAAGATATTTAGTGAAATAACATCGTAAGAATAGTAACATCAATTGTGTGTCAGCTACAGGGGGTGGTGATGGGAGGTTTTGGGGGAGAGGGAAAGGACATGAAACATGTAACTATGGGAAAATATTCAAAATTTTAAAAAAGGGAATAAAAAGAATAGTAGCATCAGAATATTTCTCCCTATAAGCCTGGAGCACACTCTCTAACAAATATATATTTGTTAGAGAGTATATATATATATGAATGTGTGTGGCCAATTAGCTCATACTTCTAACACCACAGAGCCATTGTTGTCATCTGGTGATTTCATGTCACTATTCTGATTGGATCTGTTTCCTCCTATGTGTAGTTTATGGTCCATATTCCATTGAGAATTGTCCCTGCTGGACTTATTTGGTCACTATGGGACAAAGTTCTGTTGGTCCCATGGTCACAACCTGCCAGTGCTCTGGTAGGCATGTGCTTATGGACCTTATCTCTATTGCTGATTTCTTTTTCTTTTTTTTTTAAACCCTTAACTTCTGTGTATTGGCTCCAAGGCAGAAGAGTGGTAAGGGTGGGCAATGCGGGGTCAAGTGACTTGCCCAGGGTCACACAGCTGGGAAGTGTCTGAGGCTGGATTTGAACCTAGGACCTCCCGTCTCTAGGCCTGACTCTCAATCCACTGAGCTATCCAGCTGCCCCCTCTGTTGCTCATTTCAACTGGATTTCTCATCAATTGAAGTATCTCTGGAAGAGAATGACTAGGCTGTGATTTCTTCTATTATAACTTATTGAGTCATTCCTATGATTTCTCTCTTTTAACTTAGAGTGGAGATGCTTATTTCAGTAAGAAAGACAGTCTCTTCATATTTGTGTTCATCCAAAAAGGGAGACATCACTATTTTTCTCTCTGGTAGGAAAGGAATCTGTTGTTTCCTAGAACCTTAGCTACATGTTGCCTTTTCTTTTTAGAAAAATCACAGGCTTTAGGGATTCAGATTTTCTGGAATACAGAATAACCAGCTAGCTAAATTAAGCCTGGAGGCTTTCTTTTAGGCTATCTTTGAACCTACTTCCTCTTGCCCATTAGGAACACCAACTCTGTCTCAAAACTCTATCTGATTTGGGGTTTAAAAATCCTCTTTAAATTTGGTCACTTCTTAATTATCGATATGAACCTCTTCAAAATACGCAGGGTCTGCCTTTCAACAAACTGTGAAGGAGTGCTTAGATCTGAGACCTTGATGTTTTTCTTAACTTTTGATTCTTTTATACAAAGGAAGTTAACAGAGAAGGCAAAAACAATCCCTAAAAAATGAGAGACAAAGTGGTATTGTATAAAGTATAGTATATTTGAAATTAAATGACAGGTTTGAATTGTTGCTTTTCTTTTTTTTTTAAACCTGTGTGATAATTGGTTACTCATTTAAGGGAAGGAAAGGAAGTGAATATGTACCTGGCACTGTTCTAGGTGTTTAGATAATCTGATGTTTAGATAATCTGACACAGCTAGCTGTTCTAATCCTTAAACCATAAAAAATGTTTTACAAGTATCATATCATTTGATTCTTTACTTCTCTGGACTTCAGTTTCCTCATTTCAATACTTTTTCATTTTTTTTCAATTTTCAGTTTTCTCAATTTTCTTCAGTTTTCAATTTCTTCAGTTCAATCCTTTCCTCATGAAAGTAGAAGATATCTATGGTCTCTTCCAGGACTAAATATATGATCCAAGTGGAGTTACAATGAAGATTCACCTTCTGCAGCAATCTTTTTTTTTTTTTCAAAATTCCAAATTCCTTCCTTTATGTATATGTATATAGCTTTGAATATCATACATACATATACACACATACACGTATCCAGAAATAAGTCTCTAGGGCTTTGAGCTGCCATACATTAGTATCTCATTTGTCTTAATATGATATCAATGAGACATTGATGGAGCATAGACGTTATTATCCCCAGTTGACAAAGACTTTGAGACAGATCAAGTTGGGATGTATTGTCTAAGATATTATAGAAATGCAATAACTCAGCTGGTCTAAGTACTCAGATCCAACTTCCCAGTGAATCCTGGATCCATTAGGAAGCCTTTGGCTCTAAGAAGGATTAATTACAATGTATTAAAATCTTTCACAAGGATACTGTTGTTCCTAGGCTTATTTTATAGAACTTTATAGTTCCGGGATATAGTTTAGTGGTTTCCCTTTTACCTCAGAAACCATTTTGAAAAGTCCCAGGAGATCTAGCTCATATATTTTGTTCATTAAGGCATCTCAACACACTGAAAAATCCATTAAAAAGTCTTTGAGAGCTGTGGATCTTAAGGACCTGTGATTCATCTTTGGTAGATTGGCAGACTAATACAGAGAATTAGGGAATGAGCCTTCTTCAGCTCATACCCCAGGGAGCCAGAAAGTCATCAAGCCCAGCTAACCAGGCACACAGCTGGCTGTTCTAATCCTTAGACCACAAATTCTGCATGACGTAAACATCTCCTGGTTGAACGAATAGTCAAATGATCTCTTACCTTAAGGGTTTTGAATATGTTATGGGCCAGGAGATAAGTCTCCTTTTGTTACTTAACTCAAATCCCAAGAGCTTCATGCATCTTGATTCAGACCTTTTGGTTCAAATCTGATTCTGAAACACCTGAAGCAGTTACAGACTTAAAACAGAAAACAAGCCAGGATAGTGAAACAGTGGAACTTACATTTTAGAACCCAACCATTGGCTTTGCTTACATTTGGAGTTGAATATCAGTGCAATGCCATCAGTGAGTGAAAGTCAGGAGATGCATAGTTATGAATGCCCAAGGGAGCCCAGAAATAAGGAGAAGGCAAGAAGCCCATCACGCAGAATGTGTCATAGAACTGGTGCCACTCTAGTCACTGAATAGGAGGTTATTAGGAGCATCACATCCATCAGCAATTAAGAAAGCTTTAGAGCATGACAACAATAATTTTTGGTACAAGAAGTTTGTGATAGCGCAAGAAATGTTGAAATAGGTTTTCTGAGAATACTGTGAAAAGGTGAAATTGGTAATATCACTTAAATTTCTTCTGAGTATTGAGGGATACCATCTTCATTATCATGTACAAAATAACATGTAATTTAATTTGGAAAATACATTTGAATTATGAAAAAAATTATGTGTCAGTACTTCAATGGGTCTGTGATCTCATTGCTGTATATATTCCCTCTATTGGTATAGATCACAATCCATTCATGCCTTCCTTCCTTCCTTCCTTCCTTCCTTCCTTCCTTCCTTCCTTCCTTCCTTCCTTCCTTCCTTCCTTCCTTCTTTTTCTCCCTCTCTCTGTCTCTCTTTCCCCCAATTATTTCAGTGCCTGGCTTACAGACTTTTACTCCTTCATATGTCCTGCCCTCATACCAGGACACTTCAGCATATATATCAATACTCCTACAAATATTCTGCTTTGCTAGTTCCTCAATCTACTCAGTTTCCATGATTTACTCCTTCTCTCCATCTCAGCTCATGACCTTGCCTATAGAGAACCAGCTCTATATTTCTGGGGGTTCTGAGTGGCATTTAGTGGCATCGGATTGAATGAAAATAGTCAGACTAAATGCTTAGCTCATAACTGCTCCAACTTGCCATGGAGTCTTGAGTTTAATATATACTTGTTTCACACAAAGAGCACAGAGAAATAATCACAGCTTTGAAGGGGTTACAAATTATACAAAAACCCATTAAGGTCTAAAAAGTAGAGAGATAGGTCCAGGGTCAAAGGCCAAATTCCAACCACCAATTAGTAGGAGGTTAATTCTGGGAGCAGAAATATATTTCATAGATATCCTAAACAAATTTAATCTTGTACTATTGATTTACAGGATTGCACCTGGTCAGATAAAGTCTTGTCTAGCTTTGTCCATTTCCAGCCTTGATTATCTAAGTAATCTATTTTTTGGAGTTCAGGCTTCTTAATTATCAAGGAGAGAAATTGTTAATTGTTAAACTGTTGGTTTGCTAAGGAATCAAAGCTTTCCAATGAGAATATTAAGAAAAGGTGGGGATCTGAAAAGGAGTCAAAAGAGGAATCTCAGATTTTTATCTATTTGAGACTGTTTCTCTTATTGGCCTCCCACATAATTTTGCTCTCAACACTTGCCTTTAACCAAAAGTGCTCCATTTCCATGTTTTTTTAATTTGATCACAATATTTTATTATTCTATCTTTCCCTCTACCTTATGGTCCCTGATCCTGTTCTTCATCTTTACTTGGACCTCTAATTGATACTTTTCAGATCTTTCCCAGGCTATCATCCCTATACTGATTTGACTCTCCTTTCTTCCCTATCTAGTCTCATTGATGAACCAAATAAAGTCTATATTTTCTACCATGATTCCCTTGGACCCTTGTCTTATGTCTGATTATACCTTGCCAATCCCCAACCCTGGATTGCTCTCATCTTTTACCTCCTTTTCACCTATTCATTCACATTTTGGTGATCTGTGCTGGAAGAAATCATAAAACAATGCTCACTGGGCTCACTACAAATTTATGTTATCTAATCTCATTTGGGCTCTCATTTCAGTAAGGTAAATATTCTTTTCCTTCCTAACTGATTTGTTATCCAGTTTTCCTCAGTAGCTCTTCTAAACCTTCTTTTCTTTCCTCAAGCCTCCCATCGTACCCGTGTCTTTGCTTTATCAGCTGAGAATCTTGCCTCATATTTCATTGAAAGTGAAATTATGTCCATTCACCAAAAGCTTTTTTTCTCCCCTCTTTCTTATTTCATTCAGACATCTTCCTCCATGAATTCCTTCATCACACTAAGCTAGATGAAGAGATGTCTTTCTCTTTGGTGAGGCACTCCTTTTAATCCAAGTTGCTGAAGGTTTAATTTTATATTTTGAATATGGTAGTTAAGTAAAGTGACCAAATGACATGAGGAAAATCAGGAAGATTGACCTACAGATTGGCAAAACAATATCAGCTTTTCATAGATCTGTTCATAGTAAATAGGAAATAAGGAGAGTATTTAGACAAGCAGCCAGAGATTTGTCCCTTTGTGGATAGGAAGAAAGGAATGTTACTGAAAGGGTTAAGTGAAATGACCTGAACACTTAGAGAGGATCGGTATGTTACTATTATTAATGGGTTACATGACTGTTCAAAGACTAGCATATCTGGTCTGAGGGCTTCCCAAGCTCTTTTCGGGGCCACTTATTCACCATGGGTGTATACCTGGCACTCAACTTTTACATGTGGCTCCAAGAAGTGATAGTATATATAGTGACCTCACCTTGGAAAACCATTTTGGCAGATAGGATGAGCTAGGTTGAGGGAAAATGACATGTCACAAACAAGTCACTGAGTTAGATGTTGTCTACCTGAAACATGTGAAGACTTCCATTGGTGGAATGGGAGGATGAGAACAATTTGTTCCAGTGGCCACAGAGGTGACTGAAGCAGGCACTGTGGAGCACTTAGAGCCTTGGTCAAGATATTGAAAAGGCCAAGGTTATACATCCACTGCATCCTGGGCCGTCAACAGTTATCCTAATTTTTATCTTGCCATTGGGATGATGATGACTCTAGAAGAGAGAGTGAAGTTGACAACTCTGTGCAACTTTGCCTCACTTAAATTTAATTCATGTACAAGTCAAGATGTCACTCTCATTGTCCTTTGTGAAAATGAACGAACAACAATAACATTATTTTTAATAATAATTGATCATATTATATTTATTTTATGATAATAATAATAATAGACACTTTGATCATTTACAGTCCAACAAGTAGGTAAGTGTGTACGTACCATGATTTAATAGAATTCATATCTCTAGTTAGTGACAAAACCAGGAAGCTTTTTAAACAGAGCCAGCAACATTAGTCAATCAAATTTTTTTGAAGCATATAATAAATATAACACCTTGTTAGGCTATTTTTAAGAGACCCCAAATAACTTTTAGATATATAGATCTGCTTCCCAAGTAGATTATCTGATTGTGGAGCTAAGATGTATTGATAAAAAATAACTAAAAATATAAAATGACATGGACAATATAGGAATTAAAAGGAGAAGGAGATTAGTATAGGAAAGGATAATTATACAAAGATTAACAGAGATAGGCCCTGACCTAGGCATAATGAGATAGTATCAAGAGTGTCTTGCCAGAGAGAAAGACTATCTCAGCTTGGTGTGAAGAAGGAATTAATGGAGGAAGATGTTTGAATGAAATAAGGAAGGTGGGGGAAGGAACTCTTGGTGAATGGTCATAATTTCACTTTCGATGAAATATGAGGCAAGGTTCTTAACTTCTAGATAAAGGGAAGTGAATTCTGGATGAAGTGAATAATGTTTGTAATGGTTAATGGAAATGACCAGAGTGTGATTAACTTGGGAAGAGAATAATGTCAATGAAGAGGCCAAAATATAATTCAATTCAATTGATCTTAATTCAATTATAGCCCTTGTAAAAGGGAATTCTTTATTTCTGTTTTAATTTAATAGGGGACCTAGAGGTTCTTTTACCATAGAGATGTGCAGGAATAAACCAGCCCACAGTGACAGGAAGTGGAAACCAGAGAGATAGGAAGTGAGGTAAAAAAGGATATAAAAGGGACCAGAGTGAGTTGCTGGGGATCATTTTCTGGGAGTTAAGTGTTGGCAGTTGGAGGGCAGTTGGGAGTTGGTTAGTTGGTTGTTGCTGAGGAGAGATATTGACAAGCTTGATCAGGGTGGATCTTAGGAAAAACATTAGCTTGCGTTTGGTATTGGATTGGGCTGGATTGGGTTAGAACTTTGTGGGGTGGTTGTAATTGATCAGTTGGACTTTTCTCCATAAACAGTTATAGGCAATATAAGGCAGCTATAGGCAATTATAGTTAGAGGTAGTTATAGCTAGTTTTAGGAGTCAGGCAATCTCTCTCTATCTCTTTCCTATATATCCTATATACCTTTTTTCCTATGTTAAAATTTGTTAAAAGCTGTACTCTTATTTTTTATCAAAACTCTTGATTTAACTCTTACAATTTATTGGCAGGCCAAGTAGGAGTTGACTACTCTTTTAAATCTTCTGACTATTTTCCTTTTTATTAAAACTATTCCAACTGTAGTCGGTTAGTTAAAACAGCACCATCTACTGACTGGAGTTAGTTTGATCCTAAACATTAAAACAGTGCCATCTACTGGAAAAAATAGAATTGCAGGAAATTTAATAACTAGATAAAAAAATACATAGCCAACTGGTCTTATTTACTGATGGTTCTTCTTTCCTGAAGGAAGGCTTATGCTACACTGGAGCTACTATAGTTATAGAATTTGCTACTCTGTGGTCAGCTTCTCTGGCCTTAAATATAAGTGCTCAAGGTGCAGAACTAATAGCTTTAAAATATGCCTGTATAATTGATAAAGATAAGAAAGCAACAATTTACCTGGAATCCAGATACACATTTGGAATATGTCATGCAGTGCGTATGTTGTGACTTCAAAGGGGATTTTAATTTCAGCTGGGAAAATCGCAAATGCAGAAATCATTAAGGAAATTATTTCGACTCTCCAACTACCTGAAGCCCTAACTGTTTATTGCTCTGGTCATACAGGTGGAACTGACCCTGTCACTAGGGGAAACCACCAGGCAGATACTGCCACAAAACTAGCTGCCTTAGAAGGGCCTGAATTAATTTTAACCTTGGCAACTATTTAATGACTCAGATTTACCCCGTTTCTTACAATGAAAAGGAAGTGCAAAAATGGAAACAAAAATTCAAAGCAAAACAAATTAATAGGGTCATCTATATGAAAACCCCTACTCCCTATAAGTTTTTATCACCAAATATGCCAATCCATTCATAAAAATGGTCATTTTACAACCCAAGGCATTGTAGACTCTGCTAAAAGAGTATGGATAGCCACTGGTATAATTACCATATCCTCTAAAGGGTGTACAGCTTGCCTCACCTGTCAAGCATATAACCAACATGCCTTCTGTGGAAAAGTTTTTGGGGCATATCCTCTGGCTTTATACAGCTTTTAAACATCTACAAATCAATTTTATTACAATGCCAAAGGCTGGACATTATAAATTTTGTCTAGTCATAGTAGACCATCTGACCAGATGGTTAGAAACATTTCCTACTGCATGAGCCACAGTGGCTTTTATTGCCAAAGTGCTCTTAAAAGAAATTATACCTCATTTTGGCCCTCCAGCTCTTATTGATTCAGACAGGGGAACTCATTTTACTGATTTGGTTTTGTCTCAAATTTATTCTTCTTTGGGAATCACTCCAAAATTCCATGTACTATATCATCCCCAGAGCTCAGGCCAAGTTGAAAGAATGAATAGAGAGCTTAAGACCATCATTGGAAAATTGTGTACTGAGACTCATTTAAAATGTCCTGAAGCTCTCCCTCTAGCTCTGCTTTCTGTTAGAAGCAGGCACAGGGGAGATCTATACATCTTACTATTTGAGATGCTTTTTAGACATCTGCCTATGCTAAGCCTTTCCCCCCTGCATGTACATCATTGCTAGAAGGGGATACTTCTATTGCTTCCTATATATGAGATTTGCAGATGAAATTAAGAGAACTTTAAGAATCTAGAGCTGTAGTACAGGCAGGACCTATAGACTTTTCCCTTCATGATCTAAACCCAGGAAACAAAGTAAATATGAAGAACTTCCAGAACCCAGGAGCAATTCAGCCAACCTGGGAAGGTCTGTTTCAAGTATTATTAACTACCCCAACAGCTACTAAAATTGGAGGAAAGATCTTTTGGATACATTGCTCACACTTAAAACAAGTACCTTCCATCAAAACCATTGACTGTATCCTGTCATATGCATTGGAGATAAAATTATGGAGACAATTGGACACTATTTTGACTGACATGGAACTCCTGAACTTTTTATTAAAAAAAAAAATAAGGTATTTGATTTTTTTTCTTGTACTTGAAGCACATGATACTTAGCATAGGCAGATGTCCAAAAAAGGATTAATAATTGTTTTGATTTAGCAATAGAATGAGTTGAGACATTGTGAAAAAGGTGGATATATGGAGGGCACCAGGGATGTTACAATATAATCTAAATGATTGTGGGTACACACACTGGGTTGTAGGAGAGACTGGACCAGAATAGGGAGATCAGAGATCACAGCTAAGCTGCTGATAACTGACAAGAATGTCACCAACTGTCACCAGCTCACCACTAGGCCAGAGTCTTTGGAACCAACAGGCAAAGTAAAATGTTTTAACATTTTTAATTATGTTTAACTAAAATGAAGGTAGGATAGGGAATTCTACACTAAAACCTAATGGGCAAAACCACAGGGCAAGGGGAGGACTTCTCTACTCTGATCTTAGTGATCTAGCAGGCAGAGCCCAAAGGAGCAGTAATGGATTCTCTGGGAGGCTGCATCAAACCTGGTTCCAGCCAGGGTTTGACCAGCACAGCTAAGGAGTCTGTGGGTGGCTTTGAGGGTTTCTCATGGTAAACCACAGATGATCTCTAGATGTCAAAAGCCAAGGTGGTTCAAGGTACCAAGTAGAGCGAGTGTGCTTGAAATGCTGTCCACCAGATCCCAAACTCCTCCTCCACTTGGTGCTGCTCTGTAGGTCTTGTCCCCTTGCTAGATGCCACCACCACACAGGATCCCAGAGAGATCAGGATGCAGGCTGAGATCTCCCAGGGCTAGCAACAGTTTATGCCAACCATTAATGGAGTCTCTCTCAAGGCACAAGCAACTTCTTCCTGCTCCTTCATTCCATCTTAGAATGCTCCAACTCCAGTCGTTCCTGCTAGGTCAACCTTAATACTTAATTACTAATTAATCTTCCTCACAACAACATCCATTAACCAATGGGTAAATGTATAATTTATGTTATATTATAGAATTTATGTTGTGTTTTAAAATATGACTACTGGCATACATTCTGTTTAGAAATGGTTATTATTATTATTATTATACTTTTATAGGACTACTATAGAGAAAAGTTAAAATAACTACATAAAAACATATTTGTTCTGATATTTTTTGGTGCCATAAATGTTAAGTGTTAAAAATCTGATTCATATGTTATTCATATACCCTATAATATATCTTGAGTTGATTTGGGTATTGGTCAACATCTGCCTTGGGGGGATTGCATTTTATTGTATTTTTGTATTTTATTGTATTTTTTGGGTATTTTTATTGTATTTTTGAATTATATCATTTGTAATGGTAAAATGTATTATTTAAGATTGTATCATTTGTAATTCAGGGTTTGTATTCTGTAAAATCCAGGATTTTAAAATTTTTGAGAAATTACAGAAAAGGAAGCTCACTAATTCCTATTTTAAGAAGACACAATAAAGAAAACTACATTGCATCAGAAGATCCGGAATTGACTGTGGGAAGTATTGATTGAACTGAAGGGGGTTGAACACATTTAATGAATGTATACTTCTATGTCAAAGGGATTGCCCTTTGATTGGCTTTTTGTCAAAGTATATACCTATCTTTGGTTTTGTTTTCTTTTTCTATTTCCCTCTTATCTCTAAAGATACAAGTATTAGTATAAGTTAGTTATCTTTATGATTCGTTGGGGAGACTAGTCTCTAAAAGAATCACAGGGGGGATTGTTTTAAATTAATAGGGCACCTAGTGGTTCTTTTACCATTGAGATGTGTAGGGATAAACCAGCCCACAGTGACAGGAAGTAGAACCAGAGAGACAGGAAGTGAGGTAAAAAAAGGATATAAAAGGGGCCAGAGTGAGTTGCTGTGGGTCAGTTGCTGGGAATTAGGTGCTGGCAGTTGGGATTTGATTGATTGGGAGTTGCTGAGGAGAGATTTTGGCATGTTTGATTGGGGCAGATCTTAGGAAAAACACTAGCTTGAGTTTGGTCTTGGATTGGGCTGGATTTGGTTGGAATTTTGTGGGGTGGTTATTATTATCAGTTGGACTTTTCTCTATAAGTAGTTATAGGTAGTTTTAGGCAATTATAGCTAGTTATAGCTAGTTTTAGGAGTTAGGCAATCTCTCTCTCTCTCTTTCCTATATACCTCTTTTCCTATATTAAAATTTGTTAAAAGCTGTTTTCTTATTTTTGTCAAAACTCTTAATTTAAGCCTTACACCCTCATATGAGAGACTAATGTGTGACGCAAGAGACATAGGGATTTTCACACCTGCTTTAATCATGGACCTCATTCAGAAAATGTGGAAAAATACATACATGATAATATTACCCAGTATCCTGAGATTGACTCTTCACTTGAACAGTTATGGCTCACAACATTATAAAGGAAAGTTTAATTAAAAGAAAGAAAATAGTATGGAAATCCTATGATAAGTAGTCTTTTCTCCCAATGATTACATAGATTCTTATGGATACTTATAGTCCTGAGTAAAATGTTTTCACTCATGGAGAGTCATTCTCTTTCAAATCCTGCCTTGATTATTTTTCTTTTCTAGTTGTAGGGGTAAAATGATATTTTATCACCAAAATCTATATGCTTCTCATAGTACTTTAAGCTATGTAGCACTGACAGATGGTCTATAAGTTTATCAGGTAAAACAATGATGATCTTATCTATCCTGTGCAAGATGAAGTCAATAGTTCCTCTATGTGATCCTTTTCTTTCCAAATGCCACAGATTTTGCCCAATAAATCCTTTTTTTCCTCTTCTTTTTTTAAAATCAAATACCAGTACTACCCATCACCAGGTATATCTTAGGGGCGGACATATATTATTTTTCCAAAGAGCACAATCTAAAAAATAGAAGTGAAAATAAATATTCTCCAGTGCTCAATACATTTGCCCCTCCACCCCAGAGAAAAATCTTCAATCCTTGCAAAATATACCAGATATTTTAACTAGTGGTCACAAAATAATTATTCAAATACAGTGGAAATATTGATACATAATAAATTTATATTAAAAAAAATTTTGGGTGGTTCCTGGGACAAAACCACCTACTTATGATCGCTGCTCATCTGTATCTTGTAGGCCTAGAGGATTGTACTAAGTATTCAAAGGTTAGGTGGTCTTATAGCTAGTAAAAGTCAGAGACAGGCACTTGAAATCTGGTCTTCTAGACTCAAAGGTTTTCTGGCTTTCAATTTACAATGAAATGCTATGTCTAAAAGAATTAGAGAAAAAATTACAATTGCAAAGGAGAAATAAGACAAGATGCTGATGAGTCCATGAATAAAACAATGGATTCACTGAGAAATATAATGCTGTTGTAGGAGGTTAGATTGATGGGAGCAACAGAGAAAATAACAGAACAAGCTAAAATGACTACTCAAATGGAAAATATTCTTGGAAGTGAACAAAGGTGATGCATTTAGAGGATGAAACTCATTGACAGTAAATGAAAATAAATAGTAAAATGTTATTTGGAGGACCAAAAAATGTGATGGAAAGAATTGCCTGACCAATATATATCAGAAATAACACAAGAAAAATCACAGAAATAGTGAAATGAAAAGAGATCATGCAAATTGATGAGTTTCACAGTCTATCAAAAGGGATGAACCTTAGAAAATTTCTCATATATCTCTAAGATTATGACAGATAATTTTTTCAACCAGCTAAAAAGAACATTACACTCGTAAGTTTAAGAATATTAAGGCATATTACAGAAGATTTTTACTCAAGTTGAGGAATGACAATGAAGAGTTGGAAAATTATATACATATATAGATACATACCAAATGCATACATATATACACACACATAACAATTTATATATAATTATAGGAAACTGGATTTCATGTCCAAATGAATTAACCAAGCAAAATGTACGTTTTATACTATGTTTTAGCATTCATTAAAAAAATTGAGTCCAAATTCTCTCTCCATTTAGTCCCTTCCTAACCCACTGGGAAGACAAGCAATATATCGATTATACAATATATACAATTATACATATGAGATCATGTAAAACATATTATCATTTTAGCCATGTTGCAAAAAAAAGCCAGAAAAATATGAGACAAAGTATATTTTAATCTGACTCGATTTGTCAGTTCTGTCTCTGGAGGTGTATAGCATTTCTCATCATGAGTTCCTTGGAATCATCTTGGATCATTTTTATTGATTACAGTAGCTAAGTATTTGGCAATTAATCATTGTTATAATATAGCTGATAAAGTGAAAATGAACTTACTTCTTAAAGACAAAAGATGATTGTTTTGGTACCCAAGAAAATTTCAAGAATTTGTGCATGGTAACCAATCCTAAAATTGCTTTTGATATACAAAGTCACAAAGAAAGTAAAACCTAGAACATAAAACCAGGGACCTTAACTCTTCCTCTAAGACATTTTACAACAATGAAGAGCTGGTTATGAAATGCACATTTCATAAAAACAAGGATTTCAAAAAACATTAGCAACTATCTCAATATAATCACTAATAAGGAATAGCAAATAATAATGTTTGTATTTGACAATTGACATCATTTTTATGATCAATTGGTCAGTCAATTAAACATTTATGAAGTGCCTACTATATTCTAGACATTGTGTTTAATACCAGTTTACCAAAAAAAAAAAAAAAAAAAAAAAAAGCAAAATAGAGACCCTGTCCTCATGGACCTCACAGACTGGAGGAAGAAGAGATAGGAAAAAAACATGCAAATAACTATGTACAAACAAGAGATATGCAGGAATAGTTGGAGAAAATCAACAGAAAAAGTGCTAAATTTAAGATAGATCTGAACATTTTTCCTGTAGGAGATGAGATTTTAGTTGAGATTTGAAGGAAGCCATAGAAAGTAGAAGGCAGAGATGCAGAGGGAAAACATTTTATGGATGGGGTGCATGCAGTGAAAATGTTTAGAATGGAAAAAGAGCATTTTATCTGTGGAATAGCAAAGAATTTTTTACTGGTTCAAAAAGTATACATTGGGGTGTAAGGAGTAAAAAGATTGGATATGTATGTGGGGGGCAGGTTATGAAGGGCTTTAAATGCCAAACAGAGAGTTTTATGTTTAATCCTGGAGGTGAAAGGGATCCCCTGGAGTTTATAGAAGGAGAGATGGTGACATGTTCAGATTTAAGTCTCAGGGACATCAGTTTAACAGTTGTGTGGAGGATGGAGTGGAGTGGAGAGAGACTTGTGTCATGGAAATCAACTAGCAGGCTATTGCAATAGTTCAGGTGTGAGGTGATGAGAGCCTGTGGCAAGATGGTTTCAATGTCAAAGGAGTATAGAAATTACAAAGGTAACATTGACAAGTCTTGGCAACAGATTGGATATGGGATGGGGTCAAAATTTGAGGAGTGGAAGATGATACCTAGATTGTGAGCCTGGGTGATTGCAAGGATGGTAATACTTTAACAGTAATAGAAGAATTAGGAAGCAAGGAGACAATGAGTTCCATTTTGAACATGCTGAATTTAATAAATTTATGGAATGTCTAGTTTAAGATATCTAATGCATAATTGGAGATGTGAGTTTGGAAGTTGGCAGAGAGATTAAGGCTCGATGAGTAGATATGGAAATCATCAGCACAAAGAGTTTTTACCTGGTGGAAAACTGTTGAGTATCATGGAAACTTAGAATCATCTAGAGACCAATTTACCAATTTGAAACTGAAGACTACTATAAAATAATTGTTTCCATTTAGTGATTTATGAGTCTGTAGTAAGGTATATGGGATTTGTGTTAAAAATTCTTTTAAAGTGTCTTAAGCAGTAAATAATTGCTCAATTATGTTATAAATATGTTTTCCCTCTATAACAACATGAACATACATGTTTAAAGCATTATGAATTTGTTTCTAGTGTTGAAATCATCATGATCATCTGCAAATTGATTTTAGGGTTTGAGAAGTGTTAACATCAAACTCTTACTACTTCTTTCTTTATTTTTTAAAAATTTTTTTTCTTACTACTTTTTTTTTTTTAACCCTTGTACTTCGGTGTATTGTCTCATAGGTGGAAGAGTGGTAAGGGTGGGCAATGGGGGTCAAGTGACTTGCCCAGGGTCACACAGCTGGGAAGTGGCTGAGGCCAGGTTTGAACCTAGGACCTCCCATCTCTAGGCCTGACTCTCACTCCACTGAGCTACCCAGCTGCCCCTTTCTTACTACTTCTGATCAGACTCAATACACATTCTTGTAGGTTCTTAACTTGCCATCAGATTGTTTCTAAACCACCACCAGAGTTCAATATTTGAGCACAAACTGATTCCAAAGTATATCAGATGTATGTGGTAGTCTCATTTGTGTTCTATACATTGCACAAAAAGAGTTTCCTCACTTCCCTCTGCAAGTGAACCTCCTCAGCTGTGTGTAATCATGTGATCAAGATGTTATGAGTGTTTGTGTTCTTGAAGCACAAATTTCTGACTGAAAACCATAATCGCTGAGCATATGCATCATGTGCCATCTGGAAACTGGAACCGACCATCAAAAAGTACAGCAGAAACAAACCTTATATTGCCTCTCATTGCAGCATTAGTACTGTTTTCTGATTTAAACTTAGATTTCACTCATGTTAATCTTCTCCCTGGCAGATTTTCAAATGAACTGATTGGCCAGTTGTTCAGTATAGTTTCTGTGAGAATGTAGTCAGTGAACCAGTTGTAGAAGTGAAGAGTTTGGAAGAAATTCTTTTCTTACAAAGTTAGCTTATATAAAAGCATTGGTAAAAAAGAAATGATATATGCAATTATATTTTAAGTACATCTGTCATTTAATAAACTGCTTGTCAATAGCCAATAGAAAAAGAAATAGTTTATTTAATAGTTATTTTTTTCATAGATTAATTAGGGTTAGGTGACTAAAAAAAATGAATTCCCATCTCTTAGCAAGAACTTGTAAAATTTTCTTATTCTTTTCACCATTTATTTGTTGTGAATGAACATTTTCACTTTATTCTTGTTTTAAATAAAAATATAGAAATAGAGTTGATGTAGAACCAGATTTTGTCTGATGTTGAGCCATAACAATGTTTGGTGTTGAACCAGATATTTGAAATCTTTGTTCAAATAAAAAAAATCTGACATCAAAAATAGATTTATATTGCAAGTCACAAAATTTCCAATGAGCAGGCAATTGAGGTCCAAAAAGTGACCAATTTATTAGGGGGACTAGTGGTCATTAAAAATCAAGATTCAAGAACTTACTCTTAGCCATGGATCCCTTCTACTTGAGGGGTGAAAATATTTATACAGAATGAGGGAACACGCAAAATAGAATGAGGTGGTACAATTCATGACTAGTCAATTCCAGAAGTGAGGGAGAGTTTATCATTGGCTAAGGGATATGTGCATTAATCATAACCACTTTGTCAATAGTCATCATTTACATGATTTTAACTGTAGGTCATCTCAGCAGGATCTTTATAGGCTTTGGAACGTTAGTATTTGGCTGGTCCTAGGGAACCAAGGAAGCTGTGGCTCTGAAGGAAAGGTCACTAGGGAGGGATAGTAGTGATTCATAGAGGTGAGGGATGTTTCTAAGATAACAAATTCCTAAAAAGTTAATATAATTCCTTATAACAGGTCTAACACAGCAAAATGATTCTATCTTGTAAATAATCTTATAAGTAAATAAAAAACAATTAGTATAATCATCAATACGTGAATATTATCACTAAAGTGTAGTGGGTTAATTAATCCTAATCTACATAACTCTTAATCTAAGAGTATTGATTTATCAATCTTAACTCTATTCAATTTAACTCATCAACATAATCTCTGATACCAATCAGATCACAACTAACTGAGTAAATACTGATAAAAATGAATAGAGATATCAAAACTATTTTCACAAAATCTGATGATTATGTTCTGCCAAACATTTTCCAGGTTCTAATTTTTCACTAAAAAGGTTATGTTCAACAAAAAATTATAAAATAAAGAAATTTAACATGAAGTTGCAAATAATGGTAAATATATGTGGTTTTGCTGAACTATTTTGGATTATTACAGAATATCCCACATAAAATAGTCATAATTATTTTATAATTAGAGTGGAAAGGAAGAGTATAATTTTGTACTTAGAATTTTAGATTTATAAACAGAATAAAATTTTATAGTTTAAAATTAAAATTACATAATGTAAAATCTCAGTGGTAAATGTTTATGCAGAACTATCATTGTAGTTATTGTAAAAAATGAATATTATATTTGCAAACTATCATTATTATATCATATACAATATTATTATGAGTAATATATTCAACTACTCTGATGATTCACAACATAAATTTTGTTGCTTTTGTTGTTGTTGAAAGGGGCTCATGGAACAAAAAATATTGGAAACTACTGCTTTGCAACCTAATTGGTAAATGGTCATACAGTCTTTGCTAAAGGACTTTAAATAAAAGGAAATTCCTTTAAAGGGGAAGCTAGGTGGCACAGTGGATAGAGTGCTAAACCTAGAGTCAGGAAGACCTAAGTTCAGATTTGACTTCAGACACTATATGACCCTGGGCAAGTCATTTAACTTGTTTTTCTCAGTTTCCTTATTCATAAAATGGAGATAACAATAGTACCTCCTCTCAGGGTTGTTGTGAACAAATGAGATAATAATTGAAAGGTGTACACATAATAAACAATATATATATATATGTGTGTGTGTTAGATATGATTGTTATTTTGATTCCTTTGAAGGCAGGCCATTAGAATTAGGGGCTTTGGATAATCCCTAATGACTAAGAATGATCCGAAATCTCTTTCAGTGCAGCAAATGTGTTTAATATTTAGTGGGTATTATATGTGTTCTCGCTCTCTCTCTCTTTTTCTCCCTCCCTTCCTCTTCTGCTTCCCTCCCTCCCTCCTCTTCTCTCCATCCTTGCTTCCCTCCCTCCCTGCTTCTCTCTCTCTCTCTCTCTCTCTCTCTCTCTCTCTCTCTCTCTCTCTCTCTCTCTCTCTCTCTTTCTCTCTCTCTCTCTCTTTCTTTCTCTCTCTCTCTCTCTCTCTCTCTCTCTCTCTCTCCAGGTACATCTCTGACCCAACACTAGAAGGTCGAGTTAGTCATTTCTTCACAATCTCCCACTGACCATTCCAAGTACAGAGAATCTGTGGATGTATGTGCAATAGAAATGTCTACTGATTTGTGTCTACTGAAACATGCAGACACAAAAGGAAGTTTGAGGTGCCAAGTTGGGCCAGGCAAAGAAGAAATTTCCTGAAAAATATATCAGCCAAATTGCATGAATCAGGGCCAAGAACAGGAGTGGGGCTGGTAAATGTTTAATAACTGATTCTCTGAAAACAAACAACAAACCATGCATGCAGGATACACTTAAATTTAATCTGCATTTTTCCTAGCTGATGACCCTGGGCAAGTCACTTGATCCTAATTGCCTATCCCTTACTGCTCTTCTGTCTTAGAATTAGGATCAATATTGATGCTAAAACAGAAGGCAAAGATTTTTAAAAAGCCAACCAAAGTCGAATGTCTTATTAATATTTTTTCCATCACTTTCTTAAGTCTAAACAATCAATAGAATAATAAATCGAGTTCTGATTTGTGTATTTTCCAGATCTCCAAGATTTAAATGTTCATTGTGAAAATTTAACAATTCAAACCAATTGCAGAACACCTGTGTCAAAGGAAGAGCAGAGAGATAAAACACAGGCATTTCTGTTGACTGTTCCAATAAAGACTAGATAGAGCCAACATGGATAGGTGGATGAGAGAAATCACAAAGAGAGACATACAGAGGTACATGTGAGCCAGAAAGAGATTCTGAGAGCTGTGGGAGGGAGAGATCAGTACTGTAGGAGTAAGGATTTATGCAAACCACAACTGACAGTAGGGCTTGGGAGCATCAGTCTTTCTCAGGGGAATCTTGTAAGTCATTGGAATTGTGATTTGGACCACTAACAGAAGCCATATTTAAAGGGAAAGGAATTCTATTCAGTCCTTAAATGCTCAAAATATGAGACCTTTCTGTTATTTATTGTATAAATAAATCTTGTTCTGTATGATAAATCTGAGGACTTGCTAGAGAATTGATTATCACCTTTCTGTTAAGAAGAATAGATAACAACAAGCAAGTTCCCCTGGGTGGGAACTATAAATAACCAAGTTTATTGTTTCATGTGCAATAACAATCAAGTTTTTTAACCTCTCTTTTTTGTTTTTATATATTTGTTATTAACTTCCTACATGAGATTTATCCCATTCCTCCTGGTTGCTAGTGCCCTCCCATTGAGAAATTACCTTGCATTTGCCCTTTAAAAAAACCAAACCCTTATCTTTTGTCTTAGAATCATTATTAGGCATTTGTTCCATTGTAGAAAATCAATAAGGACTAGACAATTGGTGTTAAGTGACTTACCCAGGGTCATATAGCTAGGAAGTGTCTGAGGTTGAAATTGAATCCAGGACCTCCCATCTCTAAGCCTGGTCCTCAGTCACTTAGTCACTTAGCTGCCCCCTGTATTTACTTTTTATAAATTTTGTATTGACTTCTCTGTGCCCTAGTTGTGCCCTTACCTCATTCCACTTTCTCCAAGAAATTAAATGTAAACTCCTTGAGCAGAGAAACTGATTTTTTTTTTTTTTGTATATCCCCAATGCCAAGTGCTCTGTCTGGCAATTAGTGCTTATTAAATTTTTGTTGAATGAATGGATAGATATTGAATATGAAAAAAAATCCCAACAAAATAACAGGCTTATTTAGATGGACAAATATTAACATTGTGTGTGTGTGTGTGTGTGTGTGTGTGTGTGTGTGTGTGTGTATGAGAAAGCTATATCATGTAGCTGAATGCTCTTTTCCTTAAATTTTTATAGTCACTTTATCCAGTAAGTAATGGAGAAATTGATCCATAGTCAGTCATTGACTGAAGTAACCACTGCCTCCATGTGCGCCCTAAGGATTTCTCTCAAAGAGACATTAAACTGTGTATGGAAGAGAGAGATTGAGAGAGACAGACAGAGAGAGAGAGAGAGAGAGAGAGAGACAGAGACAGAGACAGACAGACAGACAGAGACAGAGAGAGACAGAGACAGAGACAGACAGACAGACAGAGACAGACAGACAGAGACAAAGACAGAGAGATAGAGAGACATACACAGAGAGAGCAAGAGACAGAGACAGAGACATCCGAAGAGAGACATACACAGAGAGTCAGAGAGAGATTAGGTCCTTAACCACTTGATCTTTCATGACAGTTCTTAATCAAGGAATCATTAAAAGCCTACAGTGGAAGAAAGTCTATATATTGCCCCCTTGCCCAGGATACTCTTGCTTAGCTTCTCTTTTACTCTTCTTCTTGTGACCTTTATTTGCTTTCCTTCAGATGAGAAGTTTCTAAAATCAAACTCTCAGAATATGTCAATGAGGGCCGCTTTAAAGACCTGGGTTGCAAAGAACCTCAATGTATCTTGCCACCACTGCAGAGGAATCATATGATTTTTTTTCAATAGATGGCAATATTTATAAAGTATTTAGCAGTGTGCTTAGTTAATAGGAGCCTCTAAATAAATCTTTGCCCTTCTGTCCCTCAGTTGTATAGTCCCAGATGAGATTATGGGGAGGCTTGATAATGAAGGCAATGTTTTTCACACATCTGATAATAAAACAAAATCCTAGACATGTCTCCAGTTTTATTCAATTTGGCAATATATTCTTTGGATGTGTCCAGGTAGCAAATCTTAAGCACACAACTTGTTTGCTTACTGAATTATTCAACAAGCACGCTGAAGAGTTCACTAACAAAAAAGAAATTGGGAATTCCACTTGAGTCTGGGCAGACCCAAGCTAAAAAAAAAGCAATGTCTACTTCTTTGTTAACATTCATTACCTCCCATTGAAATGTTAGTTATCCTATGATATGCCACTGATATGGGTGGTCCCTTTCACTATTGCCATGAAAGTTTAGTCTTACTTTCTCCAAATTTTGCTTATAAGCTGACTCAAATCCAAAGTTATTCTGACACCTGGAGATGACTGATGACTTATATTTTTCATTTTGCCCTCTTGTTCTAACAGGTTTGAGAAGTTTTAGTTAATGATTTCTTGAAATATGGTGTCAAGGTTTTATTTATGGTCATGGATGATCTTTCTTTGATCTCTTTTCTAGGCCAATTATTTTTGAAAGTATATAATTTATAATTTCTTTAATTTAAAAAAAGTATTTCTTCTTATTTTGTGGAGTTATTTCTTTCCATTGGTCCATTCTAAGTTTCAAGAAATTAAATTCTTGACTAAGTCTTACCATCATCTATCCTAATCCCACAATTCTCCTTAGAATCCTTCCCTTTCTAGTAACAAATAGGAAAAAAATCTTTATAACAAAAACCTCTCACAAAGGTCTAATAACTCAAATGTATAAGGAGTTAAATCAATTGTACAAAAAATCAAGCCGTTCCCCAACTGATAAATGGGCAAGGGACATGAATAGGCAATTTTTCAGATAAAGAAATCAAAACTATCAGTAAACACATGAAAAAGTGTTCTAAATCTCTAATAATTGAAGAAATGCAAATCAAAACAACTCTGAGGTACCACCTCATACCTAGCAGATTGGCTAACATGCCAGCAAAGGAAAGTAATAAATGTTGGAGGGGATGTGGCAAAATTGGGACATTAATGCACTGCTGGTGGAGTTGTGAATTGATCCAACCATTCTGGATGGCAATTTGGAACTATGCCCAAAGGGCATTAAAAGACTGCCTGCCCTTTAATGCAACCATACCACTACTGAGTTTATACCCCAAAGAGATAATAAGGAAAAAACTTGTACAAAAATAGTTATAGCTGCGCTCTTTGTGGTGGCAAAAAACTGGAAAATGAGGGGATGTCCTACGATTGGTGAATGGCTGAACAAATTGTGGTATCTGTTGGTGATGAAATACTATTGTGCTAAAGGAAATAATGAACTGGAGGAATTCCATGTGAACTGGAATGACCTTCAGGAATTGATGCAGAGTGAAAGGAGCAGAATGAGAAGAATTTTATACACAGAGACAGATATACTGTGGCACAATTGAATGTAATAAACTTCTCTACTAGCAGCAATGCAATGATTCAGGACAATTCTGAGGGACTTATGAGAAAGAACACTATCCACATTCAGAGAAAGAACTGTGGGAGCAGAAATGCAGAAGAAAAACAACTGCTTGATCACATGATTCAATGGGAATATGTTTAGGGGTGTAGACTCTAAATGATCACCCTAGTGCAAATATTAATAATATGGAAATAGGTCTTTATCAATGACACATGTAAAACACAGTGGAATTGCTTGTTGGCTACAGGAGGGGGAGTGGGAGGAGGGGAGAGAAAACATGAATCATGTAACCATGGAAAAATATTCTAAATTAATTAAATAAAAATTTTTAAGAGAAAAAAGAATCCTTCCCTTTCTAGAAAATATTTCTTTGAACATTGGATTTTTAATCTTTTGTTTAATTTTTCCCTCTGGTACTCTTGGCATTCTTGTGATGAAGATATCCTTTTCCCTTAAGATCTATTTGGACTCATGAAGTTAACCTTTTCTTCTGAGTTTATTTTTTGGACTTCTCTCCATCCATGGCATTTCTTTAATATGCTTGGGTTTTTTTTTTCTGTTTATTCATCTATTCAACCCCCATTTCTGAATTAGGACTCTATTCTATTCCTTACTCTCACTTTCTGGCAAGTAGAAAAGAAATGGAAGCATATTTTGTATTTTTGGGTTCAAAGATCACTGCTCATGTGAACACACTCATGAAATTAAAAGATGTTTGGCCCTTGGAAGAAAAGCTCTGGCAAATCTGGACAGCATACTGAAAAGTAGAAATAACATCTTGCCAACAAAGGTCTATATAGTCAAAGGTATGATTTTTCTAGTAGCAGACTGCAAGAGTTGGACTATAAGAACAGTTGAGTACCACAGAATCAATGCTTTTGAATTTTGGTGCTGGCTAAAATTTTTGAGAGTCTCTTGGACAGCAAGGAGATCAAATCAGCCAATATTTAAAGAAATTAATTCAGACTATTCACTGGAAAGGCAAATACTGAAACTGAAGCTTAAATATTTAGACCACATAATGAGAAGACAAGACGCATTGGAAAAGATCTTGATGTTGGGAAAGACTGAAGGGCAAAGATGGGGATGGCAGAGGATGAGATGGATAGATAGTCATGGAAACAATGAACATTAGGTTGGATAGACTTTAAGAGATAGTAGAGGATAGAAGGGCTCGCCATGCTATGGTCCATGGGTTTATGGATAGTTGGACATGACTGACTGAATGACTGAACAACAAACAACAATAACAAGGTTTTGATTCTGATGAAATTTAATAGGAATAAAGCTAAAGCCTTTTACTTAAAAAACCCAACTTCTCAAATACAAGATGAGGGGAGGCGAGTTATGTATAAATTCATTTTAAAAAATCTTGGGGGGCAGGAAGCTAGGTAGCAAAATAGAATACCAGACCTGGTGTCAGGAGGACCTAGGTTCAAATCTGACCTCAGATACTTCCTAGTTGTGTGACTCTGGCCAAGTCACTTAGCCCCCATTGCCTAACCCTTGCCACTCTACTGCATTAAAATTGACACTAAGACAGAAGGCAAGGATTTTTGAAAAAAAGATTTTAAAAACCCTTGGGGTTTTTATCTACTTTTAGCTCAATATGGATAAATTGTCAACTATCATTTATTAACTCCCCATTATGTGCCAGGTATTGTGCTAAGCACTAGAGTCACAAAGAAAGGCAAAAAAAAACCAGTCCCTTCTTTGAAAGAGCTCAAGGTTAATAGGAGACACAACAGGTGGACAATTTTGTGCAAATAATACATAAATTGAATAAAGTGGGGAAAATCTCCAAGGCAAAACTTTGAGATTTGGGAATGGAAATGGTTTCTTGAAGAAGGTGAGATTTTAGCTGAGACTTGAAGGGATCCAAGGAAGATAGGAAATTGATATGAGGAAGGAGAGATTTCTGGCATGGAGGGAAAATCTATGATATTATAGTTTGCCATGTTTCTTGTATGTTCTCATTTCCCAATTCTTTGTCAAGCCCAGTAGATTATAACACTGTAGTCTGAGATAAGAACACAAAAGAAAAAACATTTTATTCATCTCCAGGTCACAAATGGTTGGACCACCCCCGTGGCTACAAGAACATGATATGGAATCTTTCGGTAATGGCAGTCTTGCAAATCAAGGCTGAAGAGCGGAAGCTGATTGGAATGACTCCCTGAAATCTTTAAACAAGGTGGAAGCCCCTGGCAGAGCAAAATAGAATAGACAAGAAATTAGGATCATATCATTATTACTGTTTAAATTTGGCATTTTAATAATTATTTAATGTTTGACTTTTAATTTTTAATTTGTGTTAATTATCAGATAAGTCTATTAATGGTCATCTGTAATTGGTCTAATAAATCCACCCACATGTATGTCTACAAAAATAGGGTATTATAGGAAGGAGTGAAGTATTTATTTACCCAATGTGCTCTGTATCCTTTCTCCAATTATTCCCAATAAAAGGTTGCCTTGTTCTACTCTCACCCCCCCAAGACAAGTAAGCATTTCCAATAATTAGACGGAGGCTAATGATATATTGAGTATCATGAGTACCAAGAGCCCCAGAAAAGATGCAAGAAATAAGGATGGAGGGGCAGCTGGGTAGCTCAGTGGTTTGAGAGTCAGGCCTAGAGACGGGAGGTCCTAGGTTCAAATCTGGCCTCAGACACTTCCCAGCTATGTGACCCTGGGCAAGTCACTTGACCCCCATTGCCCACCCTTACCACTCTTCCACCAAGGAGCCAATACACAGAAGTTAAGAGTTTAAAAAAAATCTTTAAAAAAAAAAGAAAAAAAAAAGAAATAAGGATGGTTATTTCCAGATCTTATCCCCTTGGCTATCTAAGATAACTCACTAAAATTATGCAATGGAGTTCCAGGACATATAACATAATCCAAAGGTAGGGGTATTTGGGCCAGTAATCTTCTTCCCCTGGTGGATAGTCAACAAAGTTTCTCCAACAGTAATGATACTCTGAGAAAACAGAAATTTTGGTTCAGTGATATAAACACCTCAAAGCACCATCTTTTTAGAAGTTTGCTATCCCTGCAAGATAAAAACAAGATTGAAATCCAAAGTTGGATCCCAGGTATGGAGGACTTTTATTTTTCTTAAGTGACCATGATGAACTTTGAAGTGTGATTCCTAAGATATGTTCCCCCAGAAGCTCTGAAGCAGGAACATTCCCTGAAGTATGGTAGCCCATTCTTTATATTAACTGAAGAAATGATACCAAGATTATAACAGAAAAAGGGAAGGTATGAGATATAATTCTGGGACCTTCACATTTCCTTCTTGAAGTATATCAGTCTGGTTTTCCCTTACATCAATTTCACCCCCTAAAGCATGAGGACAAACAGTTCCTTCTGCCAGAGTGTGTGTGATACCTAAAGTCTCCTAATTCCATCAGAAGGCTGGAGGTGACTCACATTTCAAAGTTCATTATAGTGTAACCTAAGACTGATAAGATTATCAAAGGCTTGATCCCAACAACTGGTTTCTAGCTCAATCCCAGATTTCTAAAGATAAGGATCTTAGCAAGCATCTAGAATATAAGGAGGTTGTGGTCTTGCATAAGAATTTAACCATTTATCACTTTGTTTCTATGGGGAAAAATGTAATCTAATTTCTTGACAACTGATTTACATGCAAGGGTATGTTGGTAAATGTTTAACAACCAGCTCTCTGGAAAAAAAATGCACGGATCACCCACTTTTTAAGTTTCATGTACATTTTAAAGATGATTTCCACCCCCTTCTTAAGCCTTGAAAATAAACAAAACTATACATCACCTTGATTTGTAGTGGATTTCTAAGGAACAAATGCTAACCCTAAAATTTTATTAGCTGTTGTGAGCTGAGTTGAGAAGTCTTCAGCACACCCCAACTTATAACAAATTTTGAAATGTGGTTCTTTTGCAAATTAGCAAAAAGCTAGCCTTGTCAACACCCATGGATAGCAGACAAGCACATAGTGATTATCTCATGATCTTGCCTTTAAACTAGAGACTCTCTGATACCCCTTCCTACTTTTCCCAGAAAGGTACACCTTGAATTCATCTTCAAGATCATGGTCTTCATACCTGAGTAGCTCATAATCTGAATAGTCACACCAGAGTGGACAAGTTCCTTGAGTCCTTGACGATGCTGTTGATCCATGTGCCAATAAAGTCGAGAAGTAAAAATGGCAAGGGTCACATTGGGGTATTGATCCAAAAACTTTCTAATGGCCTTGGAACACTCCCAGCAAGGGCTCCAGGAGAGGAACCAGGTAATGGAGCATCTAACAGATGAGTTAAAATGTCTTTCTGAAGTGAATTTTTCCATGAAGTTGATTTCAGCATGTTGAGATGTATTTTGATTGGAGTGTCGCCAAATATTTTGATTACCCCACTTAATTTCATAGAGGAGACATGTCTCTTTACGGAGTTCTTGAGGGTTAAAGAAGGCCATGAATTCCCAGGTTTTGATCCTCCTCCTGAAACATAGGAAGCAGTCCTATGTTGGTATGGAATCTTTTAAAGGACACTAGAGGATTTTTTGGTGTGTGTGTGTGTGTGTGTGTGTGTGTGTGTGTGTGTGTATTTTTTTGTCCTCCCTTCCATTTCTCAATTCTGAATCAAGAACACTTTAGGGAAATTTGCTTGTATTATATTATAAAATTCTTTGAGAAATGTTACCTTCATTTTGTTTTCATAAAAATGAGAACAAGTAGGTTTTGCATTATGCCATTGGTCAACAGTTAGCTATTGCATAGAACAATGGATGGAGGGGGGCAGGGGAAGACATAAATGAAAGAATACCATGGTTATGGAAAGCTTGGTGTCAAGAGACCCTCACTCATTAGAAAAACGCTTTTCATAGTATAGTGCCATTACTCAAGATGAACTCTGAATATCTATTCATGATTTCTATCTGTTCACAGAAATTTCAACCCAGAGTTAAAAAAAAATCAAACGAAGCCCGGCAACTGGTGAGACTTGTGAGTAAGTAGGTTGTGAAGTTGTGAAGAGATAAGAGGAATGAAAAAAATCTCAGTCACATCTGGATCTTGCCAGGACAAATACACATAGCAGAAGTGAGTGCAGTTCTGAGAGGCTAGAATGCCCCAGACTGTGGTGCCAAGAGAGACCAATGAATTGCAACTCCTGCCCCAGAGAAGTCAGTAGCAATCTCTACAGCACTGTTTGTGTCAAGAAACCCAAACTTTTGTGTCAAAGTCTTCCTGCACCTTTCCATGAGAAAACTGTTGTGTTCCTCTCTCCCTTTACTGGGAAAAAGAAAGGCATTTTTGGGAAGTCAGGTGGCTTCCCAGCATGGTGACTAGAAACACTGTAGAGATAGCTGCTGACTTTTTTGGGGACAGAGGCAGATACAAGCTGCCACATAAAATGCACTGACCTATGTCAACACAGCAGGCACTTCTGTTACCTTCACCAGTTTATACCTGGTCTAGATAACAACCTCCATCATAAGAGTCCCCAGATTTAATATATGCATCCATATCCAATCTGAGTACATGTTGGGTGATGTCACTTTGCTAAAGTGTTCATACATAGGTTTCTGAAATAGGTAGTCCAAAATTTTCTTTCAATGAATAAAAATTTCTTAGTCCCAACTATTGCCAAAGCATGGGTTCCCAGCACTTAAGAGATTAATGCTGAGAAAGATAGTGGTGTCAGGGTCTGCATGTGCTGCAGTAAAGAGAAGTCAACAATGATCACTTCAGTGTTCTTTAATTGTCATCTATTCCCAATGAACACCTCTGTTCACTTCACAAAGGAAGAAGGACAAATCAGTCCACTCATGGAAAGCTACTAGGAAAATATGATATAGCAGAAGCCTAGGAACAAATATTTAGAGGATATTGTAGAGATTGAAGCTGATCTCAGTCTGGACAGTGCCCGTCTCTCAGTGTTGCTGAATGAGATGCTCAGCCTTCTCAGAGCACTTCAGACACTTCTGGCAATTCCTGTGTAGCTCTTTCTAGTCTCCCTGTAACAACCTCCCTGATGAGACTCCCCAAATATTTTATTTTGTTTATTTCATTATTCATTTATTTTTTTCTCTTTATTTTTTAAAAGTATTTTTCCATGATTGCATGATTCATGTTCTCTCTCTTGCCTTTTCCCTTTTCCCTCCCAGAGCAATTCCACTTCCCCAACTATTTTAAACTGCAAACTCTGCAAATAACCCTGCGTAAACAGAACACACACTGAATGATGTCATGTTGTGGAGCCCAAACAGCTATCTGGAAGGTGAAGTCTGAAGAAAATTTCCTGCAGGGAGCATGGCTCTCTCTGCCTTAAGCATTGTGAGAACAAATGTGAAAACATAAGCCCTCACAAATGTTTGATTTGCTTGAACTCTGATACTTAGATATTTCTTGTATGTGGTCCCAACTCTAATCATTTTCATTATTACCCAGGTGGTTCTCTCCAGACCTTTTCAGGTTGTGAAGCTCCAGATTAGGTATCAGATTTTAACAGGTTCTGAAGAGAGTAGAAGAGTCTTTTGATCCTTCCTTCTTATATCTTTGTTTAAACAAAGTCCTTCTAAAACTGAAAGCAATTTTCTCTTTGTAGCTATTTCAGCTTTAACACCCCTGGTATATCTCAAAGTTTCAATTCAGCGAAGAGTTTAGATAGTTCTGACTAGCATACAATGTAATCAGGGAATGAATGGTCTCACTGTACCAATAGTTTTTACTTCTCTCATTCCTAAAATGGATAATTTGTTTCAGCCATCATCAGATAATACTTCTTTTAGACATGACTTCTCTGTAATTAGCGGGTTCTGCGTATCAGGAAGATGAAGAAAAAGTGATACAAGATGAGGGAGCAAGGGACATAAATGGAAGGCATGTCAAAATTGGTTCTGAAATGGTAAACATAATGAAAACAAGAACTAGAGTAAAAGAGAGATAGTAAAGCAGCTGAATAATTAATTGTTTAAAAAGAAGCTAAGAAGCCTAGAAACAGATTTAGATAGTAAAGAAAATGAATAAGTAGTATAAGAGAGGAGAGACAATGACTGGAGAAAGAAGAATGATAGAAGTAGGAAAGACTGTGGAAAGGCATTTGACTTTTGTGGCACTAACTATCCTCTAGTCCTTAGAGGAACTGAATTAAATATTATCGTCCTCACCTTAGAGTGGCATCTCCCACTGATAGACCTGTTGGCAAAAAGATAGAGTGTCATAAGGCCCCTTAGGGAAAATGAAGATATTGCGAACAGATTCTTTTTGTCATTCATTACTGATACCACTAATATTACAAAATGGAATTTGAACACAGACATGCAGATGAACCAACTTGTCAGTTCCCTGCTTATTTTCATTTGTTGTGATATTCATAATCTTGCATCTGGTATTCTGGGGAGGAACTTTACCAACTATGACCTAATGCAAAGGTTAGAGGCATAACCAGGGCAGGCCATTGAAATTTAGAGGGTGCTGACAGGATTTATCCTCCTTTAGGAGCATATGAACAGAGACTAGCACTTGGTAAGAATAAGTAATTAAAATAAGAAACTAGCAGATGATGTGCTTCCTCCCTTTGTGGTCATACTTCTGGCCTTGACTTTCCAGAATTCTACAATAGTAGCAGTTCTCCTAGCAGTGATTTTGTGGTAAAGCAGGGTCTAATTTGGTCTTCTCAAGTTGATTTGATAAGATTGTATGAACTTGTATGAACTGATGCCCAGTAAAAAGCCAGGAAAAGTAATATACATAGGAATGATGATGATGTATACAGAAAGACAATAAAATAAAAATGAAAGTCATATGATATTAATGGCAAAGCTCGGCCATTAATGAAAATTAATTGACCAGAGAAGAGTTGAAAAAATGCACCTGTATCCCTTCATTGCTTAGGTGGGTGTGGCTTTCACATAGAATTTTCTTTTTTTCTACTTAAGAAGTTTTTTAATCCTTATCTGAGTCTCAAAACAACTGGAATACAAAGGGTAAACATTAGATGAGTGTCCTAAAATAATAATAATGGAACTTACTTTCTTCAACAATGCTGGACGCTTAGAAGATATTCTCATAAGAAATGCCATATTCTATCTAAAAGATGACTAGGCAGAACTATAAATTACAAAACCTATATCCTGGGGCAGCTGGGTAGCTCAGTGGAGTGAGAATCAGGCTTAGAGACAGGAGGTCCTAGGTTCAAACCCGGCCTCAGCCACTTCCCAGCTGTGTGACCCTGGGCAAGTCACTTGACCCCCATTGCCCACCCTTACCAATCTTCCACCTATGAGACAATACACCGAAGTACAAGGGTTTAATAAAACAACAAACAAACCTATATCCCTTACCTATGCAGGGTACAAAGGCTAGATCCTTAATGAAATATCAGTTCCATGCTACAAAGCAATCAATTGTCTTTGAGTTTTCATCGTTTTAGTTATTTCTTTAAAATAGCTATTGAAATGCATTCCTTCCCATTATCTTAGCTTTAGAGCTATGGAATTTTAGAGCTGAAATGTAATTCAGTGATCATCTAATCTAATCTCCTTTTTGACAGATAAGGGAAACTGAGCTTCAGAAAAGTTTAGTTATTTTCCCATTTGACACAATGGCAGAGCTGAGACTAGATGCCACATCTTCAGATTCCAAGCCTCTTTTTACAATACTATACTTGCATTCCTAGAAGATTACAGTCCTCAAAACATCTACTAACCTGTTTGTTATATCCTTGGGCCCAGATGTAAAAATGTATCTTTCAAAGAGACGTGGTTTTTGTTTTTTGTTTTGCATATCAAGAAGACACCTTTCTTAGATTAGTTTTCTGTTTGGGGTGGTAGCAAAAACTTTTTGGTCTCTGACCTTCACCACTTACCTCACTCAGACAGATTATGGAATATAGATTTCTATAATTATGAATGAATCCTCCTAGTTCTACATTAAAAACCCAAGAGTACAAGAGATATCAGTCATGAAGCAATTATATCCTGGTTGCATCATAATTTAACAATTTCATGCATGTCTCACCAGAATGCAAGATTCCTAAGTTTAAACTCTTAGGCAACTATGATAGCCTCTTACATGATCTCCCTACTTCCTATTTCTTTCTTTCAATCCATCTTCAGTTACAGAGCCATAGGCTGAAATTGGAAAGGACTGACTTCAGGGGCCATCTATTCCTATGACTTCATTTTACAGATGATGAAACTGAGGTCCAGCAATGTTAAATGGCATGATCAATTTCATATAGCTTTCACATTATCAGAAGTGGGATTTGAATATAAATCTTCTAAATTCAGCAACATTGTTTTTTTCCTATTGTACAATGCTGCCTCAATCAGTCATGAACAGTTTTCAAGTATAATATAGAGCAATATGCTAGGTGCTTGCAAAGTGAAAAGAAATCACAACCCTTTTCCTTAAAGATTTTATAGTCATCTAGGGGTTGACAGAGTTAACAATAATAAAACAATTTTACAGAATAATTATATCAGAAAATTCTAATATATTAGAGACAAATGAAGTAAAAAAATACATAACTCTTGTAACTTTATTTTTCCTTTTTTGTATTTTATTTTTAATATATCTTTTCTTATAACTTTAAATGTGAATGGATTAAACAATCCAATAAAATGGGGAGAAAATGACAGATTAGATAAGAAAACAAAAACTCACAATTTGCTGCTTACCAGAAAAACTTATTAAGGATGGATTGGAGTATAGAGAGAATGGAGGAGAGAAGACCCATAAGAATATTATAACAGTAATCCATTTATGTATTAATGATGGCAATAGCAATAGAGATCTGGACAAGGGAGATGTTGTGGAAAAGGAAATGACAAGACCTAATAACTATATGTGAGAGGTCAGGGGAGACACAAGATTGAAAGAAGTCATAAACTCTTTCCTCAAGGAGCTTGTAGTCATACAGGAGAATCAAACATAAGCAGAGAAAGCTATAATAAAAAATCCGATGTTATGATTGCACTAGAAAGCTTCAAGGGGGCAGCTGAATACTCAGTGGATTGAGAACCAGGCCTAGAGATGGGAGGTCCTAGGTTCAAATCTGACTTCAAACACTTCACAGCTTTGTGACCCTGGGCAAGTCACTTTACCACCTTTGCTTAGCCCTTACCACTCTTTTGCCTTGGAACCAATACACAGTATTGATTCTAAGATGGAAGATAAGGGTTTTAAAAAAAAAAAGAAAGCTTCAAAACAGAAATTAGTGGAGGAAAACAAAAACCTAGGTTTCATAATTTTAAATGTGAATGGATTAAACAATCTAATAAAATGAAAAAGTGTGACAAATTGGGTAAGAAAACTAAGCCCCAGAATCTGTTGCTTAAGAGAGACATTAAAAAAAAAAAAAAAGAATATCTGCACAGGAAAAAAAAAAGGCACCTAGAGACAATGATAACACTGAGATAGCATCATGATTTATCAACAAGTTGTTCAATTGATTATTTTCCTAGATGTAATCTCTCTAGGATTTCTTATTATTGAAAAATAAAGTAAAAAGAACCCTAGAATTAAGGATTTCCACAATGTATCATCAACCTGCTTTGACTGTATACCCTAGTTATTGCTTGCATACAAATTCATTACTCCATTTATACTAGCTCATTTGCTCTTGAACACATCCTGAGTTTTCATATCACATTTTTGCTTCTGCTATTCAGTTCTCCTGGATGTGCCTCCCACTCGGAGTCAAGTTCTATTTATTCAAATTCTACCCATTTCTCAAGGCACAGCTCAAGTTCTCTATCTTCTTCAGTAACCACTCTAGCCTCTGAACGCTTAGGGTAACTATATAATTCATTAAGCAATTAATGTATTTTAGGATAGTTCTTTTTATTATTTTATTAATATTTGAGCTATTATTTACATTTTTATTTTCATTCAGATTTTTATATATATGCTCTGTCTCCCCTTTAAATTTGTTATGGGTAAGAGGTCATGCCTCTTTTCCTTTTTATCCCCTTAAATTAACTTGCACAAAGAAGGTACCCAGATAAATTTGTGGATTGGCTTTGCTTAGATTCATTCTGTTTGTCCTAAGCCTGATGCTCTTTGGAGAATAATAAATGTCAATGACATTCACAATAAATAGCTATACACCTAGAAAAATATGCTTAATTAAGACATGCTGAGATGAAGCTTAAAAAATGAACCTGAAAACAGAGTGCCAGAAAGTTCTTCCCTCCCTGCTCCCTATACAAGAGATGCTATAGCTGTGGCTGGGAATTACCTGTCTTGGAATTCATGGCTTCTTTTCAGACCGGAATTGTTTCTGGAGCTGTGAGCTGGGTTGACTGAACTGCCAGCAATATATATGAACTTTGATTCTCTAGGTGTGCCCGGTGCCAACTTCCTAGATGAAGGAGGGTGACTCATCTAAACTCGGGGTGGGGGGAGATCTGGGGTAATCAAATGAGACACAAATGAGGAAAGAAATTAGTAGTGGGGGCAGGCATATCTTTGGGTTGAAAGTATCATGATGCCCCACCCTTATGAATATTAAGGCTGCTGCCACTTGAATTTAATAACTTTCCTTTTCCCACTAAATACAGGTAAGGGTAGGTTTGTCTGTCACCCTATATTGAACAGAATGACGAAAACTAAAAACAAGGTGTAATGGAGCAGAGAAGAC